>NC_068426.1:17905884-18163384 GCF_023373465.1 Oncorhynchus keta | reverse complement strand
ATACAGCTTATTGATCCCATCCCATTTTGTCAGCTTACTGGTTTATGGATAATATTGTGTGAAAGTAAAAGGTTTGTCTTCTATACCTTTAAAAAGACCACACAATAATGGTGAAACAGCACTGTTGAAGACTTCCTCTTGTTCAGTTGTAGGATCAAAAACAAAATCGTATGTGAACGCCTTTTCAGTGCCAACAACCACCTGCAAGATAAATTAATTACATTAGAAAATAATTTTAGTTATGTAGCTAGGTATGAAATTGGATACATAAAACATCAGGACAAGTGCTTTGTCTTGTGGCATAGACTGCTGACCTGTGGCTCCCCTGGCACGAAAGTGAGACAGGTCTGGCAACCCTCGTTGATTTCTTTCGCAACCAAAGGTCGACACCGCAGGGCAACCCGCACAGGGATCGACTTATCATCCTCCTTTGTCATGCTTCGAAATCAGGTGATTGACAGATTCAAAACAGAATTGTGTAAATGTGGCCAATTCTTTAAAGCAATGTTGTCATTGGAAGATTTGCATATCGGAAATGTATTTTCTGAAAGCTATTTTAGCCTCATTGTGATTCTATTCACAACCGACCAAACCCTTCTGATAATAGTACGGACCGCGGCTGTTAGTGTTGTTAGCCAGCACATAGCTAGCTACAGTACCTGTCTAGCTAACGTTAACTTGTCTATATCATCGGGCTAGCTAACCCCCATTATGATTCATGCTCTACCCATCCAAATAAATTTAGTAGATAGCTGAGGAGGACGGTCACTTACCTTAGGGTCTGACAAGACGTTGGTCTTCACCCCTGCAATGAGCTGTACAGTGGCTAGCTAACGTTAGCTAAAATGTGTGTGCCTCGAGCTTGCTAAAATTTTCTAAAAATATTTTTTTCAGACGAAAGAATAAGAATTGTCAGTTCATAAATCGCATATAACCACACCAGTTGTCGTAAGAAATGTAGACTGAACGTTTGACTATTGTTATCTCAAAAGAGAACTTCGGTCGGTGCCTGCCATGGATCTCGTCTTGCCCGCCACTTTCAAATATTCTGCCCCGCCTCCACCACGCGTTTTGCGTCGCAGAGTGGCTGTCATTCGCCTGTTTCTCCAGATTGTAGTCTATTCGGGTGGTTTCTCAAATGTCAAAATAAAATTGACAAATACAGAACATATAATACACTAACATTGCAAATATTACTTTAATTTTAATGGAACAATATAAAATGCAGCAATATCAAGATCTGAAAATAATATAATCGTATTTCTTAACTAATTTGAATCGGGCAAATCCTCTTCGAACTGACTGCTCATCTCTGGAAACATTGGACCGGTTGCTGAAGTCCACAAAACAAAAAGGGAATTACTGACACATGGGGTAAATCACAAGATAAGATAAATCACTGGATCCAACTCATGTTTAAACCTACGCGTGTATTATGCAAACACAACAAAAAACACATTCGCACCCCACCGCCCTCTCCCATGTCCCTGTTAGTTATTTTTCTTCTTCACAACATGGGCACAGTCATATTTTCCCCTGACCACAGTCAGCTTGACTCCTGGCAGGTCCTGTGTCCTGCCCCCCTGCACTAGCACTACGTTGTGCTCCTGGAGGTTGTGTCCCTCCCCAGGAATGAACACCACTGCCTCCTTGCCGTTACTGAGGCGGACTCTGGCACATTTACGGTTAGCCGAGTTTGGCTTCTTGGGTTTCCGGATCATTGTCTTCAGGATTACCGCCTTCAGCTGGGGGCGGCCGAACATGGCACTGACGCTCGGGGGAGGGGGCGATGGCTTTCCACGACGATGCATCTGATTCAGCGTAGCCATAGTTCTGGAGAGGACAGGTCCAGACCATTGGGAGACAGACTGAGACACTGTATTAGGGTACAAAGAGTGCATAAGAGATCTACTCCAATTTATAATGTCGAGAGTAAAAACTGTAAACATAACTGGTGTTGGCTACAGATTTTCTATAATCAACTTTTGTTGATTAAAAAAATTGTCTCAGGTGTGAGGGAACCCTGCTGTCTGAAAAATGGGCCTCAATAAGATGCCGAGGGTATTCTGAAGTAGGGATGGGCAATCATCTTCACAAAAGGTGCAGTGAGGGAGCAGGCTTTCACTCCAGCTAATGCAGTACCGTACTTCATTCACCTTAACATTTAATCATCATCTGCTCTACAATAAATACTTATTTTTAGTGTAATCAACAGAGTTCATGGCTTCAAGCAAACTGGCCCTAACAAGGTAAGATAACCCACCCCTGCAGGTCTGAAGTCAAGTGCATGGATAATGACTTTTTCTGTCTACCGTCTGTATGTGTGAGTGTGTAATATGATTATACTACTGTATTATGTGACATTTAGCTGACGCTTTTACCCAAAGCAACTTTACAGTCATGTGTGCATACATTTTTTTGGTGTGTGTGTGTAATACGAATGCACAATGACATTACCTTGCAGAAATGATGTCAACGCTGGTCTCAGACTCCCCAATAAAGCCATCCCTGCAAAAGAGTCAAAGACAGGATTTTAGGGGGAACCTGTCTGTGTCACACTGGTAACCTTGCAGCTAACCCTACCATTAACTCTATCTAGTCTAGTCTAAAGCCGTGTTCTATAGTATTTTCAAATCGTACCTGCTGCTTTTCAGTTCCTGTCCAAGGATAAACCACCCACGTGTGTTTTCAAAGTATATAACAACTTGTAATATGGAAAATAAGAAATGTCACACAAAAATCATAACCACTCTCACCCGTTTGACCTCCGGAAGTATTTGTTAAATTCTTCCGCATTGAGTGCGACAGCTTCTGTTGCAGATTTTTGTAAGAGCACTACTGCCACCTACAGGTCGGGTACACGAAAATAACCACAAAACACAATGCACATTATGCTGGCCACGAATTAGAAGTGCTTGTGGATCTGATGTTGATCATTTTCTAAATAAGCCAATTTTCTAAACAAGTCCTTATGTTATAACCCTTGAAATAGACAGGGGTGTACTGGGGCTGGAGAGGTAAGCCAAAGCAGTGTCAAATTAGAGTTGAGGTCAATTCTGTTTAAAATCCATCCAAATTGATTATAGTCAAATTGTCCTTGAAATATTGATAACTCATGACAGTAGGCTACATTATTTTCTCTAAGGACTTCAAATCAAGTGGCTTTCCCAATCAGGTGGTATTTTACCGGCAGATGATGAGTCTAGAAAATATGTTCAATGAAAGATGACAGATCGTGGGTCTCACACCGAGGAAAAGGCAGCTTCAGATTAGATATTCGACGGATATTCGCCTGTAGTTTTCCTTACGTCCACCAACAGCAGTTAGGGACCGGCAATATAGTGACAAATCAAAATGTTCAAATTCCAATAGCTATTTAACCATTACTCCTAAAACTTTCAAAACTGGTTCTAGCTAACCCGGTGGCATAGACACACATTGCACACGTGTATTTTTTGTCGATTTACATCTTGCACTATTTGATATTATTTATTTACATTTTTGAATTTCAATAGCTCATTGATCATATGACCTACTGGACTCAAACAAGGTTCAGAATGTCCACTGACGACCCTTCTATATTGCACACCCTTTAGTATGTCCATGTTCATCTCACACGTTTTTACATGAATTTTTCAAAATGTTACCTTTCAACAGCTCCTTGGTCACGTGACCCAATGACTTCAAACAAGGTTGAGAATGTACACTCAGTGGGCCTACACAGTGCACACCCTTTAGTTAGTCCATTTTCATCTCACAAGATTTTACATTCATTTTTCAACATTTAGAATTTCAATAGCTCCTTGGTCATGTGACCTACTGACTTCAAACTTGGTGCAGAATGTACCCTTCTATATTGCACACTAGTTTGTGTGCTGTAAAATCACACGGTTTAACATACATTTTTCATAGTTTTAAATTTCAATAGCTCTTTGGTGTTGTCAATTACACACTTAAAAGAAGTGTGCAGTGAACCCATATTGCATAACCTCTAGTTATGTCTCTTCTATATTGTTGTACATTAATATTAGTTTGACAATTAGGGGGTTCAGTCCAGTGTTGTGTTTACCCTTTTCTTTAATATTTATCTATAATAATTGGCAGTTCTAAGTTCTTATTTTCCCTGTTTTTTATTTCTCCACAGTATGTAACAGTGGTACACAATAGGAGAGAGACAGATAATATCTCCTTTCGTCGTTAATATCAACCATAAAGGAAAAGGGATAAGTACGAGAGTCATGCTATTAGTTGTCCAAAGCAGGGATGGGTAGTGAGCTGGTGAGGTAGGCTGCAGTGGGTTTGCTGGTCAATACATATACTGAACATTTAACCACAGCAATGGTGGCCAGTATATCAATGAATAAAAATTGAATATTGACAAATGAAACAGAAATTGTATACCTTTAATATTTTCCAACATGTCAACAGACACTTAACTTGAAATAAGTATGAAACATTTCACAGTGTTAACTTTCTCTTTATCCCTGGTTGATGTACATGTCAGAGCCTCTTCAGTGTGGATGGGGTACAGCATACATTTTCAACAACAAAGACTGCACTTCCAGTTTGTGTTCTTCACTCTGTTGAACTCTTTTGTCTTCATTCCTAGGCACAGCACATGGAACCACCATTGGCATGCAAAACATTCAATCTAAAACAAAACAAAACAAAGCGTAACACGTTATAAATAATATCAATGTAGTATGACAAATTAGCCATCCATTTGTGTTATATCATAAATTGTCTTACATCCCGTCACTGTTGTCAAAAGATTATAAACATGTTAAATAAAGTTACTAACCCAGTCAGTCTTTGGGCCACATCCAGGTTCTTTATCAGTGGCACACATGAAGCAGTTGTTGGCTTTGTTGAACTCTGAAATCATAGGCATGAACTGAACACAACTACATAAAAATAAAGAATTTACATTTAATTTGAATTAAATGTCATTACATACCAGACATTTTTTGTATATCCTCAGCCATTTCTATTGAAATTTTACATTTTGAAATGTTCATGTCAAATCATGTGAAATGAAATGAATGGACAAACTAAAGGGTGTGCAATGTGTAGGCCCACTGAGTGGACATTCTGAACCTTGTTTGAAGTCACATGACCAAGGAGTTATTGAAATTCTAAATGTTGAAAAAGTCATGTAAAATCTTGTGATGAAAATGGACAAACTAAAGGGTGTGTAATATAGAAGGGTAGTCAGTGGACATACTGAACCTTGTTTGAGTTAAGTAGGTCACATGATCAATGAGTTATTGAAATTCGAATCTAAAAAAAGTTTGTACTTTGTTTACGCTCCCTAACTAATTGAACTAGAAATACAAAATACTGCTTACATTTCCACATGTTTATTAGCTTCGGAAAACAAATTAATGTCCAAATCGTGAAAATAATACCTGTGCAATGTTCTGCGCAATTTTTCCAACATAATGACACTTAAGTGGTCTGAGAGCGCGAATAACCGTCGAATATCCAACTTGAAACTGGCCTTACCTCGGTGCTTCTCACTAGTTTGTTTTTCCTATTTGGTAAACAAACAGTTCGATGTTTATAATTGTTAGAAAAATAATATCAGTTGAGATCCACGAAAGTGGAGTAAACTCGTACAGTATAAAATAAAAATCATAGCAGCTGTGATGGAAAGATGAAGTTTCGGTGTAATTTTATAAATGCTGACAGATAATATGTTCGTTCGACATGGTGGGATCTTTTGTGTTGGTAAAATTAATTATGCAGGAAGGTGGTGGAAACGCCTTTATGCGCAAATAGTTATATAATAACCCAACCTTGCAACAACCATCATATTGAGATAAATTTGGAGTCACTCAATGATATGGTCTTCACAGTCTGTAGCTGTTGGCTACAGCACAGGTGTCAAAAGACATTAGTAGGCACATTTGCTATATAACGCAACCGTTTTTGTGACAAAACTATGGGTAGAGTTGAAAATGCGATGGAAACACGTTGAACTTAAACATTGTATTCATTTATGTGGGTTCTAGAATATTCACATGACAATCTGTTGCCAGTTGGATGAAAACCTAGCTACACTGGTGCAATTTTCACAAGTAGGTGGTACTTTTTTACAATTCTAAGCAAAAACACCTAGTTCGTGTTTCAGAACTTTAATCACATTTTCAAATGACTGAGTACAAGAAACAAATTCACAGTCACTTGCTCACTGCACCAAAACACTTTCAAGTTGGATACATATTCAACCTAAGCATCTGCTTTTCAAAACGTTTGAAATGATTTTCTTGTCATTTGTTAACAATACTGTCACGAAGTGTAATGTGACAGGTTATTTTAGATCTGGGTTGGGCAGGCAGACTGAAGTAAAGACCAACACAAAGGACCAGTTTGAAAACATGTATTTATAAGGCATGGTTTTGGGTTAAACCATTCAACACATTCAAGTCAAATCGTCAATACACATAATTTCAGTTCTTGGTATCAGTTTCCTTCAGTTCAGTCCTACTTTAAAAACCATGCTATTTAAAACATAAACCCCAACAAAACAAAAGGGGCACAGGAAGTGTTGCAGCCCAGGAGGCAGGTGTCCATTTTCTAAATTCAAGCTCAACACAAGTATCAACCATGCTTCTGTCCTTTTACACCCACTGGATCTTGTAGCACTGTTGAGTTCTATGAAAGAGGCTCCTATTTCTAGCGCTCTCTCATTCTATACTTCCTGCCCTTGCATCCTTGTGAAAATTCAAGAGGGACGAAAATAGACTGGACCTAAATGAGGACAGTGATAAAAGGGTAGGAAGACATGCAAGGAGGACTTGGAGATGTTTTTTTCCCCTTCCATCATCTCACTTGTTCTCTCTCAACCTCTCCGCCCACAATTAGTTTTCCTTTAATCTTCCCTTTTTTACACATCTGTGTTCTCTTGTTTATTCAGCCGTACATCATTCATGGAAACCATCTCCTTATTAGTAATTGTCACCATACTCATCTATCCCTGTTCTCTCCTTCCTAGCTTTTCATCCCCTCGCTACTTCATCTGCTCTACACAGAACCACACACACACACACACACACGTGGTGGTTGGTGCCATCTAAGATGTGGGGACGATTTTTGTTTGTTTGAGCATGACTTTATTTCTATCACAGCATATTGGATGGCTGTCATTCAAATTCCATTCAGCTCAATGTAACATCCATAGATTTAGGCTACTACACATGATACTCAAATTGTCCCTATACCCGTCATGAGGTTGCTACAATCTAGCCTATTAATGAAAGTTTACAACGTAGATGCACAGGTTGAGAGACAATTGAGTAATCAAAGTGACTGACAGTGAGTGACACATGTAATACCGCCTTGCACACTCTATTCTACTCTATCTTAGTCTATGCCGCTCTGACATTGCTCATCCAAATATTTATTAGTTCTTAATTCCATTCCTTTAGATTGTATGTATTGTTAGATATTACTTGTTAGATATTACTTGTTAGATATTACTTGTTAGATATTACTGCACTGTTGGAGCTAGAAACACAAGCATTAATTGAATCCATTTTAGAATAAGGCTGTAATGTAACAAAATGTGGAAAAAGTCAAGGTGTCTGAATAAAATGTTATTTGTCACATATTTCTTCAGCAGATGTTATTGCGGGTGTAGCGAAATGCTTGTGTTCTAGCTCCAACAGTGCGGTAATATATAAGTAATATCTAACAATACACACAATCTAAAGTAAAGGAATGGAATTAAGAACATATAAATATTTGGACAAGCAATGTCAGAGCGGCATAGACTAAGATACAGTAGAATATAATACAGTATATACATATGAGATGAGTAATGCAAAATATGTAAACATTATTAAAGTGGCCAGTAATTTCAAGTCTATGTATATAGGGCAGCAGCCTCTATTGTGCTTGTGATGGCTATTTAACAGTCGGATGGCCTTGAGATAGAAGCTGCTTTTCAGTCTCTCGGTCCCAGCTTTGATGCACCTGTACTGACCTCGCCTTATGGATGATAGAAGGCGGAACAGGCCGTGGCTCAGGTGTTGGAATTCCTTGATGATCTTTTTGGCCTTCCTGTGACATCGGGGGCTGTAGGTGTCCTGGAGGGCAGGCAGTGTGCCCCCGGTGATGCGTTGGGCAGACCACACCACCCTCTAGAGAGCTTTGCGGTTGCGTGCGGTGGAGTTGCCGTTGCCGTACCAGGCGGAAACCACATGCTTGTGAAAATAGTACCAAAGTGACAAAAAATGTACATTCAGACAGTGAGTGAAATACAGTATATTGTTATATATAACCCAGGTATTTCAGCAGTGCATTGTACACTACACTATAATTCCAAATGGTAGAACATAGAGTGACTTTCCACTTTGTCCTATTAAAGCACACTGGCTGATGGAGAATGATGATGTAGTATTCATGGCAACATCCATGTATGATTTGGTTTCACCTTCCAACATAAATTGAGGTCAAATGGAAACATTTATGTGGTAAAAATATAGCGGTAATCAAACTATATATGTTAACTAGGAACTACATCATTTGTGTTTAGTAGTTATCTGTTTTTAGTAGTTTATTAAGTGATGGTTAATTTTATTTTCACAGCCCACTAATTGTCCCAGTTAATTCAGCAAGCATTCCCATTGGACAATTCATCTGATCATGTGACTTTGATTCCCTCATGTTTTTGTGTTCTCTGCCACTGCCAACAGGAGGTGGATGAAGGGCCAGGAGGGTGGACGGCATTTATGCTTTTTTTATTTGGTGCAATTTTCACGTGGTACATTTTCACAACGCTTAGTACAAAACTCAAAACAGATCATCAAAAAGGTAGCTGTTTCATCACTGTAAGCACATTTTAAATTCACTAAGTAACACACACAATAATACAGTCACTTTTTCACCAAACTCAATTGGTGTTTCATATTGCAATACATGTTCAAATAAAGTAATTGATTTTGACAATGTGATGCTCACATTACTTTTGATATGATTGTTTTCTCATTGTTGAAATACATTTTACTATTAATTAATCCGACTGCTCTTAATTGATAATCGCTAAACCATTTGGTAAACCTATAGATTTTAAATCAGTTTGTCTACAACAAATTTTGATAACTACATAATGAAAATGTATGTTTATAAAGTATGCTATATATACTCTAATGTACTATTATGATGACTATTCTGATTTTACTTCACAGTGAGTAAAAAAAGAAAGAAATATTGATAAGATCAGAGATATACTGTATGTAATGCATCCCCTATACACTGAACATGTATCCCAAAATGAAGTTGCTGGCCAATACAGTACTGTAATATATGGCATTACAGTAACATAGCAGGGTTTGTATCCAAATGGACAACAGTGAGTACACACATTTTTGTATGTGACCCCAGTGGGAATCAAACCCACAACTCTGGTGCTGCTAGTGCCATGCTCTTACTAACTGAGCCACATAGGACTACTACAATACATAAGTACAATACATTACTGTAAAATCCAATACATAATTACAATACTAGTAGTAGGGATAGGATTGCCACCCCCATGAGCATGCCATCCTCCTCCAGTCCATGGTTGAGGAATGCATTGACAGCAATTCAGACCTATTTCAGGCTTGGATTCACCATGCCAAAAGGTTTTCCCCAAGGTGCATGAACAACGAGGACATTTACTGAAATGTCGATTGAGTACCTATGGCCAAATGCTCAAGACTGGCTTGATGCAAACTAGTGCCTGCTAAACATTTATGTTTCTGTCATTGATTTCATTTGTTTAATTTGATTACAATAAGCCTATGTCGTAGTTATATCCAAACAATACATTTACTTTTTGCATCAATGATTGTAATCTTGAATGATCACACCTTTTGATCACTCATGGGAAAGAAATGATGGAAAAAATGTTGTCTTTTTTTATGGGTAATGCAAGTGTATTGCATAATGTGAAAAAGGTGTAATGTTCTGTAATTTACAGTACTGTATCATACTACATTCTAAGGGCAATTTTGAAACATGTATTTTTTTCTATTGGATTAAATGGTTGTTAAAACAATTAGATAGCACACAATGGGAGGCAGGTATCCTAGCAGTTAAGAGCGTTGGGCCAGTAACCAAAAGGTTGCTGGTTCAAATCCCCAAGCTGTCTAGTGGAAAAATCTGATATGCCCTTGAGCAAGTCACTTCACCCTAATTTATCTGGATAAGAGTGATGAAAATGATGTTGTCTTTTGGTGATTTAAATAAATGTTCTAAAGGTATTTCAGAGTAAACTTATATTGTGGATCAATGGTTGCATGTTGAAAGATGTCTCCAAACAAAATGAATGCATAATAAAAGGTTTTAATATAAGACTTGTTGCGTTACAGGTGTTACCAGCTTGGATCACCACATACTTGTGAAAATAGCATCAAAACAATTGTAAAAACCTGTAATATCATTCTTGTCACACACTGATCTGTTTCACCCGTCTTTGTGATTGTCTCCAGCCCCCTCCAGGTGTCGGCCATCTTCTCCATTATCCCCTGTGTATTTCAACCTGTGTTCTCGGTTTGTCTGTTGCAAGTTCATCTTTTTTGTTTAAATCAACCAGCGGTTTGTGTCTCAGCGCCTGCTTTTTCCAGTCTCTCTTTTCTCTCCCTCCTGGTCTAGATTCTTGCCTGTCCTGACTCCGAGCCCGCCTGCCTAACCACTGCCTGACCCTGACCCTGAGCCTGCCTGCCTAACTACTCTGCCTGACCCTGAGCCTGCCTGCCTAACTACTCTGCCTGACCCTGACCCTGCCTGCCTAACCACTCTGCCTGACCCTGACCCTGACTGCCTAACCACTCTGCCTGACCCTGACTCCGAGCCCGCCTGCCTAACCACTCTGCCTGCCCCTGCCTGCCTAACCCGGACCCTGAGCCCACCTGCCTAACCACTCTGCCTGCCCCTGACCTTGAGCCTGCCTGCCGACCTGAACCTTTGCCCCCCTCTGGATTACCGACCTCTGTCGTACCCTGGACCTGCCTGCCGCCGACCTCTGTCGTACCCTGCTGCCCCACCTCTGGTTTACAGACCCCTGCCTGCCTTGACCTGTCTATTGCCTGCCCCTGTTAGAATATTAAACTATTGTTTATTTGATGTGGTCTGCATCTGGGTCTTATCTTCATACCTCAATTCTAGTTGATATATTAAAGGGTACATCTGTCAGGTCTGTGTGTGCGTGCGCAAATGCAGGCACATTCAGGCCTGTGGCTCAGTCTGAGCTGCTGATTGTGTGACAGGCGTCACAATGTACGTCAGAACTGTCCCTGACTCTCATCACACAATGGAGAGAATAAGGGAGAGGCAGATGGATAGAATGACAGTGTCTAAATGATCAGTAAAAGACAAACACTTCAAAATATATTTTAATAGAGTTGCTTTTGATTGGTTTCCAAATATGTCGCCACAAGAGAAAAATACATTGACAACAAGACAAAAACACATTAACAATCTCCATTACTCATTCAGTACAGTAGCGAATGTACTGGATGTCATTAAAAAAAATCAAATACAGAAATCAGAGTTATATAATATATGAATGTACAGCATACAGTGTATTATTGGTAATACACACTGTTCACTCCACTTTTAGAGTCATATATAGTCAATAGATCAGTCAAACACAGTATGTGAACAGAACATATTTCCACATTATTCTATACAAACACTATTGTGTATAATATAATAATTTAATTTCTAAAATATAGAAATCAAACCTTTACTATGTGGTAGACAATGCCACATTGTGTACTTTGACACTAAAACAGAAGTCTATCGATTGATAACTGCTGAAAGACAACCCATTATGATTTTCAAACCAAAATGCATCCATTCAACAAAATAAGACCAAGTTGACCAATGTGTAGATCAATGTATAAAACTATCTTTATAGAATAAAACCAAACAAAATTGCTGTGGTCTGTTACATTTTTACCATTTTATATTTTGTGCTCAAAGAAGCCTTCTTCCTCACTATGAGTGAATATAAACATGGCACTTTAAATGACCTCTATCATGAGGTTACTCAGCAATCATATGTATTCACAGTAATGCATGTACAACTGAATCATCAGAAAACAGTATTATACAATATTGAATTGTAAGTATCTTATATGTATAGGAGCGAATATGCATTTCACCGTTTTGAATATTTTTTATAGATGTTGCACATTCAGCTTTTACAAGAAAAGCTTGAAATATGACAATATGCCATACTGAACGAAGTAAGTCACAGACTTATTTTAGAAGAGGGTCACGCAGGGTTCCATCTGAAATGAAAGAAAACAACAGACAAGAGTTAATTTAGTTCAGCAACCAATATTTATCACACTGAAATTTTAGTAGTGATGCATCTTATACTGTAAAATGGAAAATATCGAATGAAACTATGAAATAAATGTATGTGCCAGTGGTAAAACGGCCTGTTCTCTTATCAATATATTAGCATGACAAAAATGTTCCGCACCTTGGTGGAAGCTTTGTGAATGTATGTTTGAGTGGGAGTTGATACAACTCAGGTTGTCACCCCGAGACGGGTTGAAAGAGGCATCTGCCTCAAACACAGATTCCATGGTATGCAGATCCTCCAGAAGGGACTGGGCATGGGGCAAACCGATGGTGGGAGCCGGATGGACAAAGGCAGGGGCACATTCCTGAAAGGCTGTGAGAGCGATGGCTGATGATGGTAGTGACAATAGAGGCTCCACCGACACGTCCGTATCCATCTCACTCTCAGATGACTCCTCCACGTCTCTCTTAATCCCTGCCTCGACGGCCATCATAGCTCCACCCACTGCCATGAAGTTACACTGCGTCGACTGGACGCTACAGAAGTGGTTTACACCAATTGAAGATTCACCCTTGAAGAGGCTGGGGTTACACCTGCTCACTGGGGTGAGTGGCCAGCATGGAGGGGAGGACTTAAAGGAGGAAGATGGAGGAGAGGAGCATGAAGAGGGGGACAAAGGGAAAGTTGAGAGCTCCTCAATTAGGCTCTCTAGAGCCATACTCTCCTCATACAGAGAGATATCCTCTCGGCTAAGGGGCGGGTCTAGCCCCTTCCAGGGCAGACACTCAGCTCCGCAAGGAGGAGAGGAATTCTGGGATGTGGCCTGAAGACTGGGTGAAGACGAGAAGGTGGGTGGGGTTATTCTGGGGAAAATTGGGTCACAATAGAATCCCTCAGCTAAAGAGCTAATATATTTAGCCAAGAGAGAAATGTCCTCCCTCTCTCGCTCCTGCTCTTTCTCCGTGGAGAAGAAGGAGCAGGGAGGAAGTGTGGGGGAAGCCTCTGGAGTCAGGAGGAGCTCATTCAGAGGGCCATGGAAGGGCCTGTGGGGAACATCCACATACAAGGGACCACTAATCTGTGGCAGGCCCATGATGGAGCATTCATCTCCCCCAAAACTATTGGTGGTGGGGGGCAGCTTTCCATGGGGCTCTGCCAGGAAGAGTACCTGAGGATGCTTGGAAGAGAGGACCTGGGAGAAGGCTGGTGCACTATGTGCTGAGTTAATAACCTCATGGGCCATTGGGCAGGACACAGCTGCATTGAAAGGATCCAAATTGAGTTGCAGTTTCTCCACAAAAGGAAAACTTCCACTAGCAAGATGAGGGGTATACGGGGGAGTGCATGCACACTCCCCCATCTGTTGAGGGTGGGGCATAGTAAGAGGGGTGAGGGGCTTGGTGAGGGAGGAGGGGAGGGGTTCTGACATATTGGTTAGGTGAGAGGTAATTCTTTGAGTCAGAATATCAGACTTAGTGTCAGTCAGTGAGGCAGAAGTGGTTGGTCCAACAGAGAGAAGGCTGGTCTTTGGTTCCCACTGGTGTTGTCCTCCATGTGTCTGGGGGAAGTTGTCTTCACCCAGAGACGACAGGCTGGACCGAAGACCATAACCAACTGGTTGCATGGGCACCTCACAAGAGCTCTGCTGGCGTATTGAACATGCCTCTGACTCGCTAAGAGAGAGAGAGAGAGGAAAAGAGACAATCATTATTTATATCTCACATATACTGTATAGAGGTCATGGTTAAAGGTAAGAGACAAATGACACAGTGGTGTTTCATAGCAGCGTAGCTGTGGTACCTGATGATGTAGTTGTGGCAGCTGATAGGGCTTTCGTCTATGTTCAGCTGGAGGACCATATAGAGCCAGACCCATGAGTGGTCTGCTGCCTCCACCTGCACCACCATATCCACCTGCCTCCTCTCTCCTTCACTCACTACAGAGACAGAAACATTCCCATATTCAGCTCTCCTCACTGGTCTGTCTTCCTCATGTCTTTGTATTGTTGGTTGTGTTATGTTGGACTGAATGTTAAGTGTCTGCTGTTGAGTAGTTGTGTTATTGTGGATGTACTCACATAGGAGACAGTGCTGTGTAGAGGCATGGGAGAGATCCCTGGGATGGACCAGGCTGTACCAGGAGCGAGAGCGTAGAAACTCCACATCGTAGCCCAGGTACACAGTCACACTGGAGAAAAACGGGACAATAGAGTTGATAACATACCCCATGTTCTCATGCCTATACACTACCAAAACAGTGTTGTACTTCAGAATGAACCAGGCTCATTCTTACCTGTCCTGGGCATCCCAAAGCCTCATGTCCCTGTGGTGTTGAGAGTGGAAACAAGCCAGTAGGAAGGACTGCTCAGGGGGTGGGGTGAGGGGGGCACTCTTGGCGATTGTAAGGTAAGGCGTTTTTGTCCTCAGGGGGGTACAGAAACACACCCATACTGGGTTGGAGGTCCAGTATGCAGAGACAGGGCAAGGTGGGGTGAGGCAGCGAGCTCTGACTAGCATCAACTTGTTCTCCGCACCCTGTCGCCGGATGAACTTTGTAGTATTGAATCGACATCGAAATAACTTGTCTGGAGGAGGAGAAAAAGGAGAAAGGTTTGAAATTGATGTCATCTGTTGTCGTTATAAGATATATATACACATTTGAGGAACAGTTAAATAAATGACATTTAATTTGTAAACTAAGGTCTTGGTTGTCTTTTGATAGATGATGTCACCATAGTCTAGGATGGATGCAGCAGTTGGGTTACTAAGATATTTCTAATGGATCCAGTAAAACAATTATTAGATTAGTGATGAGAGATCTATATACCTGTGTCAGTAGTGGTCATCGGTAGCCCTGCAAGGTTACTCCTTATGACAAAGTGGTCCATAGGGTCAATGATATCATACACACTATCACTCTGGGCAACCAGGTCCACCTGAATGAGAAAAACAGGTTACATGACATTGAATGAGACTTTCATAGGTCTATGCACAATACTTTCAGTGTATGATTTGTCAAAGTAACAACAGCCACATGTTTTCAGCTTCGGGCTACTCACCATGCAATGCCCGAGGTGGTCTGCGACGTTGTCTGACATATACAGAAGTTTTCCATCGCTTGTTAAGAGTATCATGAAACCTGACAATTCGTGCATCAGCCCTGACAGCTCCTTAAACAACATTAAGTCCGTGGTCTCGTCTTGAAGAGCGTCTGTTTGGAAAATAAAATAAAATGTCTAACATTAGTTGTAAATATCGTCACTGAGACAAAAAGCATGAAATAAATTGTAGTATTTGCATTTTTTTCAACAGGGATCGTGTTCATCCTAAATATTACTTGTGTTATGCATCCAACAGATTGGAGTCACGCGCATTTACTCGCTACAACAGACTAGTACCATGGACAGCGGCAAACATTTTCAGAACTTGACAGTGCAAGACTTGTATGGACATTATGTACAAATCAATAACAAATCAAACTATTAGCCAACAAATAAAGCAGTAAATCAACTTCTGCATTACAGTGCTTGATAGAATGTAGAGGTTGTCGACCATGCACGTTACACTTCAGTGCTCCTGGTGACTAAAACCACAAGAGACACTTTGTGTGACCATATTTGAAATAACAAAAAGGTAAAGCCTACCTTGAGAGAAGAATACAGACTTTCGGGTGTACATGCAGGCAAGTGACATGATGTGTAGGTAGGAGAGTCGAGCTTTGTCCGAATCAGAAATGGGCAACAGTTCCTTGATGTTCTGAATCTCTGCGTTGATTTGATCCCTCCGAGCCTTTGAGGCTCCTTTTGTGGACCGATACATTGTTGCGTGCCTGCCTGAAACAGGTGTCTGTTTGGAGTTTGAGAAGATTGCAGAAGTCGCGGAGTTGTTCTGTCTCACTACTTCATCCTGATTCAGGCGCTGTAAATTGACAACGGAATTGTTAGAATGAATATGAGTAGTTTAATAGCTGAGTTTGCATTGTCAATCCATTGTAATTTGTCTCCCCATGAGCAAGGAGCTGTTTGGGTGGCTGACTATGTTGACTAGTTGCGTCGTGATTATAAAGTACATGAACGAGGATGTTCTTTATATAGGCTGATGGTGGGGTGGAGGGGGGCTGAGCAACCATACAGTAGATAGGAATATAATGTGAATGGCGATGGGAGGGGGTGATTAGCATTGAGGACTGCCTGCTGTATGATACCTCTCTCTCTCTATAACGTGTCACAGAGAGAGAGAGAATGTGTGTGTGTGTTAGTGTGTGTTAACCAAAGCTCGTGCAGTAAGTGTTGTCTCCAGATGAACTAAGCAAACGCCTACACACTCCCCTTCCCTTCTCTCTCTGGTGAGAATTCAGCCTTGTACATGTTCCTTGCTCTATTATTGGTTGTTCAGTTTATTTTTAGAACATGGACTTGAGTGGATTGTTTTGATTGGAATGATACACAATTTTCTATCTGATTCTCTTCTTAGACTGAGTTGGCGGTCTGCACCAATTACAGCGAAAATACAAGGGGTCAAGATTACATTTGTTCATTTGTAATTTTAGATGTGGTGTTACATTAGAGTTAAGATATAGTAAGTATTTTAGTCTAACACTAAACAGTATACTCCATTCAGATAATAATATTTTGTATACTTTTTTACCTATAAGTAAACTAAAACCACAAATGAGACTACAGCCACACACATTTTTACTTAACTGATGTACAACATGCCTGACTCCAACATCCTGTTGATAGTCCTTCATAATACCATATCACTACACTTAAGACCAACTGGACTCTCCTTGAATTGTAAACGACTTTATTAAAATCAGATGACGTCAGATAGATTGAAATGGCTTCAGTTTGGTCCGGGCCCATGGGACAGAGAGGGAACTGCTGTTTGACATCCTGGGCTCCCTGTGGTAATGGATGTTTTTATCGTGGGTGGTGTGGCCATCTGTTGAAACCTCAATGGTGTTGAGATATGGAGCATCTATATTCTCACTGATGGTGCAGGACTTTGATACAACACAGAATTTGATTTTCCCAACTCTTGAATTGCTATTTTGTGTATAGAGACATTTTCACATGCAGAGGTGTTGTAGAGTTGTTCTTTAATTCAGCATTTATTTCCCTCTCTTTCTATCTGCATTCATCAATCACAAGGTGCTTGTCTCTTGTTTGTCTCCATCTCCATATCTGCTTGTCTCCATCTATGTGTGACCATGGCAACAATACTGCTGTTACTTAGTAACCACATTGAGAATAATTATTAATATGTGGACCAAAGATGCCATTTAAGCTGGTAGGTGATAACCACACTTTATTATTTAGAGGTGGATTGAGATAAAGGCAACTATTTTGTTTGAAATATAAAATATGATTATTGGATATCTAATTCAATTGTAGGGCGGTGTGTAATTATGTAATTAAATTGTATTGTAGGGCGAAGTGGTTACATGAATAGAAGCACAGTATGATTTTTATAGAAATTGTGTCACACGACCAAACATTTCATTCCATATTGTTCCTCTGTAGAGTTTTATCAGGTAATGAGGACGCATTTGTCTCCCGTCATGATATGATTACATTTTCTCTAATGATATTCAAAATTGTATAAGCAAGCTAAATGTAAATAAATATCAAATCAGTGTCTCACTCACACACACTGTCCTACACTTTTTTGAATTTAAATAAAACGATGATTCATTTCCTCTTTCATTCATGCATTTCCTCTGTCATGTCGGAGCCCTTCTCCTAATGGACTGGTGATGACTAGGGATTCATGAGGGAGTGGAGAGAAAATAACTCTACCGGATCCAGCTCAATTTCCTCCTCTCTGGACAGAAATACACAAATACAGTTGAAGTCGGAAGTTTACATACACCTTAGCCAAATACATTTTAACTCAGTTTTTCACAATTCCTGACATTTAATCCTAGTAAAAATGCCCAGTCTTAGGTCAGTTAGGATCACCACTTTATTTTAAGAATGTGAAATTAATAATAGTAGAGAGAATGATTTATTTCAGCTTTTATTTCTTTCATCACATTCCCAGTGGGTCAGAAGTTTACATACCCTCAATTTGTGTTTGGTAGCATTACCTTTAAATTGTTTAACTTGGGTCAAACATTTCAGATAGCCTTCCACAAGCTTCCCACAATAAGTTGGGTGAATTTTGGCCCATTCCTCCTGACAGAGCTGGTGTAACTGAGTCAGGTTTGTTGTCCCTCCTTGCTCGCACACACTTTTTCAGTTCTGTCCACAAATTTTCTATAGGATTGAGGTCAGGTCTTTGTGATGGCCATTCCAATACCTTGACTTTGTTGTCCTTAAGCCATTTTGCCACAACTTTGGAAGTATGCTTGGGGTCATTGTCCATTTGGAAGACCCATTTGCGAGCTTTAACTTCCTGACTGATGTCTTGAGATGTTGCTTCAATATATCCACATAATTTTCCTACCTCATCAGCCATCTATTTTGTGAAGTGCACCAGTCCCTCCTGCAGCAAAGCACCCCCACAACATGATGCTGCCACCCCCGTGCTTCACGGTTTGGATGGTGATCCTTGGCTTGCATGCCTCCCCCTTTTTCCTCAAACATAATGATGGTCATTATGGCCTAACAGTTATATTTTTGTTTCATCAGACCAGAGGACATTTCTCCAAAAATTACAATCTTTGTCCCCATGTGCAGTTGCAAACGGTAGTCTGGCTTTTTTTTATAGCGGTTTTGGAGCAGTGGCTTCTTCCTTGCTGAGCGGCCTTTCAGGTTATGTCGATATAGGATTTGTTTTACTGTGGATATAGATACTTCTGTTCCTGTGTCTTCCAGCATCTTCACAAGGTCCTTTGCTGTTGCTCTGGGATTGATTTGCACTTTTCGCACCAAACTGTGTTCATCTCTAGAAGACAGAACGCGTCTCCTTCCTGAGCGGTATGACGGCTGCGTGGTCCCATGGTGTTTATACTTGTACAGATGAACATGGTACCTTCAGGCGTTTGGAAATTGTTCCCAAGGATGAACCAGACTTTTTTGTCCTGAGGTCTTGGCTGATTTCTTTTGATTTTCCCATGATGTCAAGCAAAGAGGCACTGGGTTTGAAGGTAGGCCTTCAAATACATCCACAGGTACACCTCCAGTTGACTCAAATGATGTCAATTAGCCTATCAGAAGTTTCTAAAGCCATGACATCATTTTCTGGAATTTGCCAAGCTGTTTAAAGGCACAGCCAACTTAGTGTATGTAAACTTCTGACCCACTGGAATTGTGATACATATATTATTTAATTTATAATTGAATCTGTAAACAATTGTTGGAAAAAGTTACTTGTGTCATTCACAAAGTTGATGTCCTAACCGACTTGTCAAAACTATAGTTTGTTAGCAAGACATTTGTGGAGTGTTTGTACACTCCACGTATTATTGTTTGTGCAGATGAACGTGGTACCTTCAGGTGTTTGGAAATTGCTCCCAAGGATGAACAAGACTTGTGGAGATCTACCATTTTTGTCCTGAGGTCTTGGCTGATTTCTTTTGATTTCCCCATGTCAAGCAAAGAGGCACTGAGTTTGAAGTTAGGCCTTGAAATACATCCACAGGTACACCTCCAATTGACTCAAATGATGTCAATTAGCCTATCATAAGCTTCTAAAGCCATGACATGTTTTTCTGGAATTTGACAAGCTGTTTAAAGGCACAGCCAACTTAGTGTATGTAAACTTCTGACCCACTGGAATTGTGATACAGTGAATTCTAAGTGAAATAATCTGTCTGTAAACAATTGTTGGAAAAATTACTTGTGTCATGCACAAAGTAGATGTCCTAACCGACTTGCCAAAACTATAGTTTGTTATTTTAACAAGAAAGTTGTGGAGTGGTTGAAAAATGAGTTTTAATGACTCCAACCTAAGTGTATGTAAACTTCTGACTTCAACTGTATCTTTATCCACAGGAATAAATATACCTAGAAACCATTTTAAGTCGGCATAGGTTAATATAATATGTTGGCAATGAAGCTGCGGTATCATTGGAATATGTTGTGAGGATATAACAATTTATAACAGATTTGTAATTATTATGTATGTATACAAATGAGTCATTGTAAAGTGTCAACAAGATTAATAATAACCTTTTAAGTCCTCACTGGGAAGCTAATTCATGTTCAGGACAAACTTAATGTACATTCATCCTCTCCCTCAGACTGAGCTCTGTGAACCCTGCCGCCCAGGTCATGGCACCCTGTGATGAAATCCCTGTCCAATCCCAGGTGTGCCTTGACAGCATTACCCCCTGTACTACACAACACCCACACCCATAACATTACCCCCTGTACTAACCTCCACCCATAACATTACCCCCTGTACAATACACCACCCATAACATTATCCCTGTACTACCCATCACCCCAAAAGGTACACCCTGTACTTCTCACCACCCATAACATTACCCCCTGTACTACCAATTACCCATAACATTACCACCTGTACTACCCACCACCCACAAAATTCCCCCCTGTACTACATAGAAACCACAACATTACCACCTGTACTATACCCCCATACTACTTACCACCCATAGCATTTACCCCTGTACCTATAATATTACCTCCTGTACTACGCACGACCTTTAACATTACCCCCATGTATTATACACCACCCATAACATTACCTCCTGTACTATCCACCACATTATTATTATTATTATTATACAACATTACCCACCACCCATACGTGTACAATGTACTTTCATCCTCTCCCTCTACCTCAGATTGAGCCTGCTCTGTGAACCCTATCGTCCATTCCATGACACACTGTGATGAAATCCCTGTCCAATCCCAGGTGTGCCCAAACAACATTACCCCCTATACTACCCACCACCCATAACATTACCCCTGTACTACCTACCAGCCATTATATTACCCCCTGACCCATCCACCACAAAAAATTACCCCCTTTATTACCTACCACCTATAACATTACTCCCTGGACTAACCTCCATCCGTAACATTACCTCTGTACTACCCACCACCCATAGCATTACCCTGTACTACCCATCACCCATAACATTACCCCCTGTACTATACAACACCCACAACAGTACCCCCTGTACAATACACCACCCATAACATTACCCCCTGTACTACCCACCACCCATAACATTACCCCCTGCATTTATCTGTCTGTACTGAAAAGCAAACTTGACAGAGTGAAAGAAAGAGTTTGAAAAAAGGTCAGCAAAGAACCCATTAATGGGCCTTAATTAAGCAGAATAGGAGGTAAGGCCAACAGAAGGAACACCATTCATCCAAATGTTGGTTTCAATTATTTTAATTTTTAGTAACATGTCAAAACAACCAACCGTAAGTTGTAAAAAAAGAAAAAACGACATCCTTGATGGAGAGAAAGAGAACAGTATAACATGGGTTGTAATGGGTAGCCTTGAATGGATGTTTTTATCAATTTCCTTGGTAACAATGTCCCTCTATATAACTTAGCTAGTCTTCTGTGCAGCAACAGACTATTGAAATTATGGTGAAGAGGCTCGATACCAACTATGGTGAATACAAGGTGATAGGTTAATCTGTTAATATAACTGTCTGGGAATATTACGGATTGAACTGTCTTAACCTATTGCGATATACCCGTGCGCCAGCCATATGCACCCTGTCCCAGTGTGCCATGCGTGTGTCCTTGTGTGTGTGTCAGAGGAGTCTGGTAAAGGGAGGGAATAATGTCTGGAATAGAATAAATGGAACAGTATCAAAAACAAGTTTGACTCAGTTCCATTTATTCAATTCCAGCCATTATAATGAGCCTGTCCTCCCATTTAAAGTGGCACCAGCCACCACTTGTGTGTGTGCATGTGCATGAGGATGTGTGTCTGGTGACTCACAGAATTATGAAAGAATGCTTTCACAACTAGCTTTTCCCCAGGCAGTTGTTTTAAAGATACATAGTAGTATAGCAGAAATAAGTCTGAGAAGTGTTTCTGTCTCATGTCCTTAACAGTTTTCCTCTTCTCATTTCCCTCCCACTCTCTATTTCTGTTCTTGCTCTCTCTCTTTACTCCATCTCTCTCCTCAGAAGGTGTAAGGTCCCACAAAGACAGACAGTCGTAGGGCAGAGCTGGTCTGGTAGCTGATAAGGGGGTTGACAGACACCATCTCCAGATCCAGGGTGTACTCTATTGGACCGGTCACAGCACGGTCCAGGACCAGCACAGCACTGAAGTTGTTCATTTGCTGTGAAAAGATAGAGGGAGGTATAGTGGCATTGTGTGAGTGTGCAGGACTGAATCATCATTTTAACTCAGTATTCTGTCTTCAAAACCAGTCGTTTTTGTTCCCCTACTACTGCAGTAGGCAGTATTAGATGTTCAGTCTTGGTAAGTATTTTTGTGTAATATGCAGACATCTAGACATTCTGTTTTCTTCTTGACATGCATCCAACCCTGACTCATAAGTCAACACTGTGGCCTTTAACTCCAAGTATTACAACACACAGGGATATTCAGTAGTTGGTGTTTCCTCACTCTTAGAAAAAAGGGTTTCGAAAGGGTTCTTTGACTGTCACCATAGGAGGACCCTTTTTGGCTCCAGGTAGAACCCCTTTGAGTTCCAGGTAGAACCCTCTGTGGAAAGGGTTTTACCTGGAACCCAAAAGGGTTCTACCTGGAAGCAAAAGGGTTCTTCAAAGAGTTCTCCTATGTGGATAAGAGTGTAGTGTAGTGAATGAAACTGGTATACAGTTAACACATGTAGTGGAGAGAAAATAGTTGATACTCCTAGAGTTGCCTGTATCTCCCACCCACTCACCCGTATGTAGAATTCCCCATTGTGGTCCCCAGAGCGGATGCGGAAGGTGTTGTAGACTCCAGGGTAGACGCGGGTGGCCTGGATCTGGAAGATGTCTGAGGGGACAGAGCGCTCTGAGGTGATGCTCATGTAACGGTGGACGATGGAGAAGGGGAGGTCACGACACTCAGGCTTGATGACCGGGCAAACACAGCGGCTAGAAAGACAGGGAAGAAGGGGTTAAATAACCTGTCTAGTGCTGTCCAAATGTCATTTCTTGGAGGGATTTTCAGACTATATGAGGTTGTGTGATAGTGAGGTTATGTTAGTGAGTCTGAACGTGTGGAGGAGGATGCTACTCACTTGTCAGACAATAGGGCTCTTGTCAGCACATAGGGCTCTCGACAGCGGTTGGAATCGGTGCACTGATAACCCCCATGGATGTTAATACAGGTCTGACCCTCTCCACACTGGTCTATGTCTGTTTCACACTCATTCACATCTGGAGAGGGGGAGAGAATGAGAGAGGGAGATGGGGAGAGATGGAGGGCAGAGGAGAGAAAGAAGAACATGGAGAAAGAGATATCATAACTTCTCACATTTGTCAGTTATAAATAGCGTATTCTAACGATGTTTACCTTGGCAGAGTCTGGTGCCCTGTAGCTGGTACCCCTCTGGACAGATACAGGAGAACCTCCCTGGATCGTTAACACACTGAAACTGGCACATGTAACTGGAGTAGCTGCACTCGTCTACATCTGCACAGAGAGAAAGATAGTCAGGGAAACGCACAGATGTAACTGAAGGGCTGGATTTTAATAACCTTCAGCATTCTTTGTTTTTATGTTGGAAACCCTACAGCAATATAGACTGACAGACAGAAAATAGCCAAGGAGAAAAGGGGCGGCAGCGTAGCCTAGTGGTTAGAGCGTTGGACTAGTAACCGGAAGGTTGCGAGTTCAAACCCCCGAGCTGACAAGGTACAAATCTGTTGTTCTGCCCCTGAACAGGCAGTTAACCCGCTGTTCCCAGGCCGTCATTGAAAATAAGAATGACTTGACTGGTTAAATAAAGGTAAAATAAAATTTAAAAAATCAGGCCCTTTACCATTGCATGAGTGTCCGTCTGGTCCCAGTTCGTAGCCCGGTTCACAGCGACAAAGAAAGGTGCCATATGTGTTGTAACATTTCTGCTGACAGGGGGCGCCCATCTCACACTCATTCACATCTTGAGTTGGATGTTGTTATGTTGGGTGAGGGAGAGACCAGCAGGCAGAGAAGAAGAACAAACAGTAACCATCTTTGTGAGGTAATGAATTCTAGTTTAGTGTTTGAAGTTTGGATTTCAGCTGAGTTTCTGCCAGCTTTACTCGTGTAAAGGGACTTACCCACACATGAATGGTTGTTTGCAGCCAACTGAAACCCAGGCTCACACTCACAGGAGAAAGAACCAGGTATGTTTACACAGCGATGCTGACAGTACCTGTATCTACACTCATCAATATCTGCGAGGAGAGGATGAAAGAGAGGATGAAAGATTCTGAGGTTGCGTAGGGGAGAAGAGGAGAGGATGGAAAACAAACAAAGTAAAAAGCCTCAGAGGAATAAAGAAAGTGAAACGTGAGGTAGATAATGCTGTCTCACCCACACACTCAATACCAATTTTACTATATCCATCTGGACACTGGCAGCTGTAGGTGCCCACAGTGTTAACGCACTGCTGGCTGGGCTGGCAGTCATGAAGATCGAGTACACACTCGTTCATGTCTGAAAACACACACACGCACACGCACACGCACACACAGTAACCTTTGACTCAGTAGAACAAAGAGGGCAGGCGAGGTGTTCATAGTGAATCATTCCACCCTGATCCCTGCTCTTACTCACAGTGCTCCATAAAACAAACCAACACATACACGATCACACTGTCCCTTCTCCCACTCAACACTTATGGCCAGCCTTCCCAGTCTCTGTCCAGGCTTGTGACTCACCCAAACATCCCTCCCCCTGGCCTCACCCACACAGCCCTCCCCCTTGGCTTTACCTACACAGCCCTCCCCTTGGCCATCACCTACACAGCCTTCCCCTACTCCTTACCTACACAGCCCTCCCATTTGGCCTCACCAACACAGCCCTCCCCTTGGGCCTCACCTACACAGCCCTTCCCTTGGGACATACCTACACAGCCCTCCCCCTTGGCCTCACCTACACAGCCTTCCCCTACTCCTTACCTACACAGCCCTCCCATTTGGCCTCACCAACACAGCCCTCCCCTTGGGCCTCACCTACACAGCCCTTCCCTTGGGACATACCTACACAGCCCTCCCCCTTGGCCTCACCTACACAGCCTTCCCCCAGGGCCTCACCTACACAGCCTTTCCCCAGGGCCTCACCTACACAGCCTTTCCCCAGGGCCTCACCTACACAGCCTTTCCCCAGGGCCTCACCTACACAGCCTTTCCCCAGGGCCTCACCTACACAGCCTTTCCCCAGGGCCTCACCTACACAGCCCTCCCATTTGGCCTCACCTACACAGCCTTCCTCTTGGGCCTTACCTACACAACCCTTCCCTTGGGCCATACCTACACAGCCCTCCCCCTTGGCCTCACCTACACAGCCTTCCCCCAGGGCCTCACCTACACAGCCTTTCCCCAGGGCCTCACCTACACAGCCTTTCCCCAGGGCCTCACCTACACAGCCTTCCCATTTGGCCTCACCAACACAGCCCTCCACTTGGGCCTTACCTACACAGCCTTCCCCCAGGGCCTCACCTACACAGCCTTCCCCCAGGGCCTCACCTACACAGCCTTCCCCCAGGGCCTCACCTACACATCCCTCCCATTTGGCCTCACCTACACATCCCTTCCCTTGGGCCTTACCTACACAGCCCTCCCCCAGGGCCTCACCTACACAGTCTTCCCCCAGGGCCTCACCTACACATCCCTCCCATTTGGCCTCACCTACACAGCCTTCCCCCAGGGCCTCACCTACACATCCCTCCCATTTGGCCTCACCTACACATCCCTTCCCTTGGGCCTTACCTACACAGCCCTCCCCCTTGGCCTCACCTACACAGTCTTCCCCCAGGGCCTCACCTACACAGTCTTCCCCCAGGGCCTCACCTACACAGCCCTTCCCCTGGGCCTTACCTACACAGGCCTCTCCTTGGGCCTTACCTACACAGCCCTCCCCCTGGGCATCATAGCCTACAGGACAGGGGCTGAAGGCCTCGTTGGACTCCACCGGCAGGATGGCCACTGATTGGCTGGATGGTTCAGGGGCGGTGATGACAGAGGCAGAGCGTGGGAGACACAGGTAACCACCATAGTGGTTAAAACACTTCATCTCCCCCTGGCAGGCCTCCACAATGGTCTGACACTCATTGATATCTGAGAGATGAGGTAAGAGAGAAAATGAGTGAAAGGCAAATTAAGGAGATGGAGAGAGCAAGAGATGAGGAGGAATGTGTGAAAGTGCAAACATGTGAGGAGTAAAAAAAACTCAAATGAGGGTTGGTGATGAATAGAACTGACAAAAGAAGCTTATTTACCATGATATTTTGGCTGTGACACCATCAGATCATAAGCACAGTGACATAACTTTCTCACACATCACTCTAACATTACAACCAAATTAATCCACCCACCTTTACAATGCTGACTCCCAACATCCCACTCATAACCATCTGTGCACTCCTGAGAGAGAGAGAGAGAGAGAGAGAGAGAGAGAGAGAGAGAGAGGTTGCAGTGTTGACTGTATGCACTAAAGTGCCAGAGCATGCATGCACATTTACAATATTAGAAGAGAGACTGACTCAGGTACATGGGGAATGAGCATTGTTATCGAGAGGTGTAAATGTTGCTGGGAGAGAGGCATAAAGTGGCTTTTAGAAGAGACAGAATGAAAAACTGGGCAATGGAAAAGTAATAAGCAGGAAGAGGAGAAGTGAAGACTGACTCATCCTTACCGTGAGGCTGTCACCTTCAGGAGGCGCTTGCGACTTTGTATGGTGGAAGAGGGACAAACTCACACACACGCATAACAACACAAATGTTCTCCGCATGCTACACATAAACACACACAAACAAACAAGAGAGCAGGTAGCAGACAGACAAACAAATGCTGTGGAGTCACTCGATCACAATGACACACATACACCGGAGTCAGTAGTACATAAATGTACGGGCAAAGACCAACAACACAGGGAGGGGAAGCAAAGTGATATTCCAGAATCTGTGAGAAAGACAAGCGAGAGAGAAATTAAGTTTGACAATGGCACAAACAGTGATACTTAGTATTTGTATATCCTGTGTGCATGTATCCCAGTTCAGACTGTGGATGGGTTGTTTTCCATGTTCAGTTTCTCCCATGTGGTGACCTGAACACGACAGCATTATGTCAAATAGCCAAGTTTAGGCCCATGCGACACCAACGGTCACACTGGACGACAGAGTACACTGCCACATGGTCTCATGCTTGAGTCATGTACTGCACAAGTAGAACAATGTGTGCTTCTGGTCAAACGAGCATTTCAAAGAAAATGTGTCACACAATTATAATGGTTTGAATCGGTATTTCATAACTTGCCACATACCATGAAGTCCTCTGTTTTCACTTCAGTATAAATGAGACTGAACCACCATATCCAGTCAGACACGTGCTGATATTGGCAAAAAAAACACATCACCACTCTGAGAGATTAAAGCAATTAGGCTGGCTCCAAGAGGGCTGTGAACTCCTTTCCTAAATTCCACACTACCATAGAGACTAATGGTGCCAGAGATATGACCTCAATGGCCTGGGAGGGCACAGGTGCAGGTATACAGACACCACATGAAGCTATGTATAAATGGATTCAGCTCACAGCTGTGCATAAGCTTTTATTAGTCCATGATACATTTTTTCCAGAGGTTTTATTATTGTGCAATAATGTAAAACAGACTTGAGCTTAATATTAATATCCGTCCCAAAATCAAATGTGGATATGTACACCTGTTTGTTGTGGCCATTCTTGGCCCTAAAGCCTGGCAGGTGACACGATTAACAGATGAGCCTTCTCTTTCAGGAGGGTTTAAATTGGTTGACAGATCCCTTTCCTGTAGTCAATGAGCAAAAGCGCCATCTAGTGTCCTCGTGGATGGAACGTTATTAATATGTGTCATCATTTCATAAAGAATCTTTTTTTTTTTAACTGTCAAAAATCTGCTGTTTCTATGTCAAACAGTTTTGTTATATTTCAGTCTTCTGTGATGTATATAAAGTCTAATATTGGGATGCAAACTCAAAATGTTATACATTTCAACATGGTACAGGTATCTTATTTTTTGTAAGCCCATAACCATGTGTGAGGTGTACACTTTTGTTTCAAAGTAGATTTGTTTTAAGACTACCAAGAATCCCTCCGTGTGATCCCGATTTAGCCCACTGCAGTAACAGGTTTTTAAGAGTAGCTTATATTTAGCAATTGATCAATCATTTCAATAAAACTTGCACTGCAGAACTACAGTACATTTTATCCTCAAAGCCAAAAATAAAATGGCAGAAAACAACATAGGATCTTTCTTTGATCACCCTGTTGAAGAGAACTTTCCTGCAACGTTTAACTTGTAGTGTATTTGAGGTTTAAATAGGCTTCTGAAGATTGTAATTTCCACTTCGAAATGGCAGACTTGATTTACAAAAATGTATCAACCCTTGCAAAAGTGTCCATTAATTATAATTCACATAATAATGTACATTTCCTGTCGCTGCATGATTATTTTCCTGCTGTATCAAACTGGCTCAAATTAAGATCCTATATTTGTACTACAGCAGGTTCAAGGGAAGAATGAAGGAAGAATCTACAGTACTGTCTTTCTATGGAATGTATTGCATATTTGTTTTTACATTCTACATTCATAAATACAATAACATTTTAAAAATCTAATATTACTCACTGATCAGTCTTCCTCTAGTCCACAGTCCACAGTTCTGTTCACTTGTATCATGTTGTAAGTCCTTGACACCCTTTCACAGTTTATGCTAACAGAAAATCTTTGTCAAGATGCAGGGCTATAGTACAGCTTCGTGGGCTGTCTCTTCCTCACTTTCCCTCTCCTCTTTTTTTCTTAGTGATTTACAGGTCCTGTCTTTTAGGTGTCTGTCCTACAAGTAGAGGAGTGGATTGCGGCAGTATGAAAATGTGTATGTGAAGCAGTGTGAAAGTGTGTTTGTGAAACAAAGTGTTTGGGGAGAAAAGAAAAGGGGCTGGGCAAGAGAAAGGAAAGGGGGAAAGGACAGCCCATTCTTACCCCCTGAGCCACATCCTTGCTGCACAGCCCTGAGCATTATCCTCCTTCAGCCTCTTGTTTTGCCATGTCCTCTGTCTATTCCTCTCTCTATCTGGGATTCAAATTCCTGGTCTGCAGCCCAAATTCAACATCCATTAATCAACCATGCAGGGACAATAGTGGCATAAAAAACCAACCCTGCACTCTAGAGGAAAGGACGTACCTGGATTCAATCAAACCCAGTCCTTAACTTATCACTCTTCCTCCACTCCCTCTCTACCTCAGTGCCATCCATCCCTGCCCTCCCCTGCTCCCTCTCTACCTCAGTGCCATCCATCCCTGCCCTCCCCTGCTCCCTCTCTACCTCCCGAGTGCCATCCATCCCTGCCCTGCCCTGCTCCCTCTCTACCTCCGAGTGCCATCCATCCCTGCCCTCCCCTGCTCCCTCTCTACCTCCGAGTGCCATCCATCCCTGCCCTCCCCTGCTCCCTCTCTACCTCCGAGTGCCATCCATCCCTGCCCTCCCCTGCTCCCTCTCTACCTCAGTGCCATCCATCCCTGCCCTCCACTGCTCCCTCTCTACCTCAGTGCCATCCATCCCTGCCCTCCCCTGCTCCCTCTCTACCTCAGTGCCATCCATCCCTGCCCTCCCCTGCTCCCTCTCTACCTCAGTGCCATCCATCCCTGCCCTCCCCTGCTCCCTCTCTACCTCAGTGCCATCCATCCCTGCCCTCCCCTGCTCCCTCTCTACCTCCGAGTGCCATCCATCCCTGCCCTCCCCTGCTCCCTCTCTACCTCAGTGCCATCCATCCCTGCCCTCCACTGCTCCCTCTCTACCTCAGTGCCATCCATCCCTGCCCTCCCCTGCTCCCTCTCTACCTCAGTGCCATCCATCCCTGCCCTCCCCTGCTCCCTCTCTACCTCAGTGCCATCCATCCCTGCCCTCCCCTGCTCCCTCTCTACCTCAGTGCCATCCATCCCTGCCCTCCCCTGCTCCCTCTCTACCTCAGTGCCATCCATCCCTGCCCTCCCCTGCTCCCTCTCTACCTCAGTGCCATCCATCCCTGCCCTCCCCTGCTCCCTCTCTACCTCAGTGCCATCCATCCCTGCCCTCCCCTGCTCCCTCTCTACCTCAGTGCCATCCATCCCTGCCCTCCCCTGCTCCCTCTCTACCCCAGTGCCATCCATCCCTACCCTCCCCTGCTCCCTCTCTACCTCAGTGCCATCCATCCCTGCCCTCCCCTGCTCCCTCTTAATCTCCTTCTGACACAGTTGGATATTTACTGTCTGGGAAGAAGGGGGGCCCAGAGGAATGTGGAGACCAGTTAATGAGCAGACAAAGAAACAAGGTTTAACAGTTAAAGACAGCAGGCCACTGTTTCTACAGCATACACGCAAGTGTGCTCATGTTCAACATGAGAAATCCCTGTATTGCACCAGAGTGCAAATGCCTTTATGCATTGGAAAAGAAACTGTGATTCCATTCCTTTAGTCCAAGTTATCATTAGGAAAAAGGGGACACTTTGTCAAGGAAATTTCCATGACCATTTTGCAGGAACGGGGCAGGACAGCTGTCCTAGTGAAGGGGTTTTATAGGGCAGTAAAGTCTCAGTTCAGACCTGAATCCCCCTCCGAGACAAACCTGACCAACTGTAGCCCCCTGCTGCTAACTCACCCCCTTAAAACACACACATGGACTAAGACACACACACCCTCACATTTTCACAAACATATACCAAACAGTTGAAATATCTTTCTAAAACAAATATTTTTACTTCATTTAAGTCACAATTTACATATCAGAAAAGTATTCAGTTCATTCAGTATATTTACAGGGGGACTGACTGAAGAGATAGAAGGAGATGGAGACAGATAGTTCACTTTGATCAGGGAGAGGTGGAGAAGTGGACTGCACTGGGCTGAGGTAGTTACGAATAAATGCCAGAGGGAAGACAGATTCACAGTAAGATCAATACAGATCACAGGCGGCCGGTAGAACCTTAATTGGGGAGGATAGGCTATTAGTAATGGCTGGAACGGAATAAATGGATTGGTATTGAACACATCAAATAAATGGTTTCCACGTGTTTGATTCCATTCACTCCATTCCAGCCATTATTATGAGCCATCCTCCCCTCAGCAGCCTCCTGTGATACAGCTCAATCAGGAGAGGAGGTCCAGACCAGGGATCTACCTATTCATGGTACATTTGGAGGATACAGCTTTTGATGACACCCATGTATCTGTCCCAAATCATCTGGTGCCTGAAGAGAGAAGAGATGAAGTATTACGTCAACATTGATGACTGTATAAACACACACACACACACACACACACACACACACACACACACACACACACACACACACACACACAAACCTGAACGTGCCAAGACAGTGAGCGGCATTGGTGTAGTGAGTGAGGAAGAGTGTGATCTCTGCCACTGTCCATCTATCATATCGACATGGCTCTATGAACTAGGAGAAGAGGAGGAGGATATAAGGCTGTTAGCAGAGATTTCTCAATCTTATCAGGACAGGAAAAGCAACTGAGTCATAGGATGATAGTCAGTATCAGGGCAGTAGAATCTATTCCACAGAAAGGTCAAACTGAATACTATACCAACAAGATTTAACCAATAACACTACATCAATACATTGCCAGATATGATCGTAAAGATGGCTATGAAGTATGTCTAATTTGCTTCTACAATCTATAATGCCAAACAGCGGAATTCACAACAAACAAGATTTAGAAACATCTTAAAAGAGGAATTGTCACATACAGTACCAGTCAAAAGATTGGACACACCTACTCATTCAAGGGTTTTTCTTTATTGTTTACTATAATAATAGTGAAGACATCAAAACTATGAAATGACACATATAGAATCATGTAGTAACCAAAAAAAGTGTTAAACAAATCTAAATATATTTTATATTTGAGATTCTTCGAAGTAGCCACCCTTTGCCTTGATGACCGCTTTGAACACTTGGCATCTCTCAACCAGCTTCATGGGGTAGCCACCTGGAATGCATTTCAATTAACAGGTGTGCCTTCTTAAAAGTTAATTTGTGGAATTTCTTTCCTTCTTAATGCGTTTGAGCCAATCAGCTGTGTCAGACAAGGTAGGGGTGGTATACAGAAGATAGGGCTATTTGGTAAAAGACGAAGTCCATATTATGTAAAGAACAGCTCAAATAAGCAAAGAGAAATGACGGTCTGTCATTACTTTAAGACATGAAGGTCAGTCAATCCAGAACATTTCAAGAACTTTGAATGTTTCTTCAAGTGCAGTCACAAAAACCATTAAGCGCTATGACGAAACTGGCTCTCATGAGGACCACCACAGGAAAGGAAGACCCAGAGTTACCTTTGCTGCAGAGGATAAGTTCATTAGAGTTAACTGCACCTCAGATTGCAGCCCAAATAAATTCTTCACAGAGTTCAAGTAACAGACACATCTCAACATCAACTGTTCAGAGGAGACTGTGTGAATCAATCAGGCCTTCATTGTCGAATTTCTGCAAATAAACCACTACTAAAGGACACCAATAAGAAGAAGAGACTTGCTTGGGCCAAGAAACACAGTCAATGGACATTAGACCGATGGAAATCTTTTTTGGTTCCAACCACGTGTCTTTGTGAGACGCAGAGTAGGTGAACGGATGATCTCTGCATGTGTGGTTCCCCCAGGGAAGCATGGAGGAGGTGGTGTAATGGTGTGTGAGTGCTTTGCTGGTGACACTCAGTGATTTATTTAGAATTCAATGCACACTTAACTAGCATGGTTACCACAGCATTCTGCAGCAATACACCATCCCATCTGGTTTGCACTTAGTGGGACTGTCATTTCTTTTTCAACAAGACAATGATCCAACACACCTCCAGGGTGTGTAAGGCCTATTTGACCAAGGAGAGTGATGGAGTGCTGCATCAGATGACCTGGCCTCCACAATCATCCGACCTCAACCCAATTGAGATGGTTTGGGATTAGTTGGACAGTAGAGTGAAGGAAAAGCAGCCAACAAGTGCTCAGCATATGTGGGAACTCCTTCAAGACTGTAGGGGCCTCCCAAGTGGCACAGTGGTCTAAAGCACTGCATCACAGTTGCTAGCTGTGCCACAAGAGATCCTGGTTCGAGTCCAGGCTCTGTCGCAGCCGGCCGTGTCCGGTGATCCATGGAGCGGCGCACAATTAGCCCAGCATCGTCCAGTGTAGGGGAAGGTTTGGTCGGCAGGGATGTCCTTTTTCCATCGCGCTCTAGCGAATCCTGTGGCGGGCCGGGCGCATGCATGCTAACACGGTTGCCAGGTGCTTCCTCCGACACATTGGTGTGGCTGGCTTCCGGGTTAAGTGGGCATTGTGTCGAGAAGTGGTGCGGCTTGGTTGGGTCGTGTTTCGGAGGACGCATGGCTCTCGACCTTCGCCTCTCCCGAGTCCATACGGGAGTTGCAGCAATGAGACAAGACTGTAACTACCAATTGGGGAGAAAAGGGGTATATATATTATATAATATAAACATTTTTTGGCATTGGAAAAGCTGGTTGAGTGAATGGCAAGAGTGTGTCATCAAGGCAATGTCACAGCCTGACCATAGAGAGCTGTTTATTCTCTGTGTTGGTTGGGGCGTGATAGTGACTAGGGTGGGTCATGTCGGTGATTAATGGTTTATGTTGGCCTGGTATGGTTCCCAATCAGAGACAGCTGTTTATCGTTGTCTCTGATTGGGGATCATATTTAGGCAGCCATTGTGCTTTGTGGGATCTTGTCTACAGATAGTTGCCTGTGTGCACACCTGTAGCTTTACGTTTAATTTGGTATTTTGTTCGGTGTTCATTTAATAAAGGAAAATGTACGCCTACCACCCTGCACCTTGGTCCACTCATTACGACGGTCGTGACAGAAGATCCCACCACCAAAGGACCAAGCAGCGTGGTCAGGAGTGGTCAGGAGGAGCAGGGATCCTGGGCCCAGGAGAAAAGTGAGTGGAGGACATCATGGACATGGGAGAACGTTATGGCAGGGGACAAGACCCTGCCATGAAAGCAGGCAGAGGCAGCGAAGGAGGAGCAACGGCGACTCCGAAGTTCACGACCACGACGGAAGCCCGAGAGGCAGACCCCAAATTTTTGGGGGGAGAGAGCACACGGGTTGGTTGACGAAGCCGAGGGGCGAGTCTGAGAGCGAAGAGGAATATTGGGATAGACTGAGCAAGGAGTATTGTGAGATAGTTGAGGGGAGTGATGAGGTAGAGTGGATGTTTTGGTGTCTGCAGCAAGACAGTCGCCGTGAGGAGAGTGGGACTAGTCAGGCACCATGTTTTGCGGATCGACACACTGTATCGCCAGTGCGCCTTCACAGCCCAGTGCGTTCTGTGCCAGCGCCCCGCACTTTCCAGGCAAAAGTGAGCATCCAGCCAGGACGCGTTGTGCCAGCTCTACGCTCCAGACCTCCAGTGCGCCTCCATGGCCCAGTATATCCTATGCCGGCCATACGTACTGTGTCTCCAGTGCGCCTTCACAGTCCAGTACGTCCTGTGTCTCCTCCCCGCACTCGCCATGAGGTGGGTGTCATCAGCCCGGTGCCACCTGTGCCGGTTCCACGCATCAGGCCTCCAGTGCGCCTCCACAGTCCAGAGCTTCCGGCGACGGTCGGCGGTCGGGAACCTCCAGCGACCGTCCGGAACCTCCAGCGACCGTCGGCGGTCCGGAACCTGCAGCGAAGGTCGGCGGTCCGGAACCTGCAGCGACCGTCGGCGGTCGGGAACCTCCAGAGACCGTCGGCGGTCCGGAACCTCCAGCGACCGTCCGGAACCTCCAGCGACCGTCCGGAACCTCCAGCGACCGTCCGGAACCTCCAGCGACCGTCCGGAACCTCCAGCGACCGTCCGGAACCTCCAGCGACGGTCGGCGGTCCGGAACCTCCAGAGACGGTCGGCGGTCCGGAACCTGCAGCGAAGGTCGGCGGTCCGGAACCTGCAGCGAAGGTCGGCGGTCCGGAACCTGCAGCGACCGTTGGCGGTCGGGAACCTGCAGCGACCGTCGGCGGTCGGGAACCTGCAGCGACCGTCGGGAACCTCCAGCGACCGTCGGCGGTCCGGTACCTCCAGCGACGGTACCTCCAGCGACGGTCGGCGGTCCGGAAATCTCCAGCGACGGTCCGGAAACCTCCAGCCTTCAGCAGGGGTTCTCAGTCCAGAGCCTCCTGCGACAAAACACGGTCTGGTGCCTCCGGCGACAAAACACGGTCCGGTGCCTCCGGCGACAAAACACAGTCCGGTGCATCCGGCGACGATCCCCGCCCCAGAGCCGCCATGGAGGAAGACGTCGTATCTCAGAGCGGAGTGGGTACTTCGCCCCGCACCGGAGCCGCCACCGAAAATAGACACCCCCCCTAACCCTCCCTTTTGGTTTCAGGTTTTTCGGCCGGAGTCCGCACCTTTGGGGGGTAGTATTGTCACATAAAAAGCCTTTATTTGCTATGGTGGAGTAGGTCAGGGAGTGTCTGGGGGGTGTTCTAGTTTATTATTTCCATGTGCATTCTGGTTTTTCTATTTCTTTGTTGGCCGGGTATGGTTCCCAATCAGAGGCAGCTGTCTATCATTGTCTCTGATTGGGGATCATACTTAGGCAGCCTTTTTTTTCACTTTTAGTTTGTGGGATCTTGTCTACAGATAGTTGCCTGTGTGTACACCAGTAGCTTCACGTTTTGTTTGTGCTCTTTGGTGAGTTCAAATCAAATTCACATACACATGGTTAGCAGATGTTAATGCGAGTGTAGCGAAATGCTTGTGCTTCTAGTTCCGACAATGCAGTAATAACCAATAAGTAATCTAGCTAACAATTCCAAAACTACTACCTTATAGACACAAGTGTAAGGGGATAAAGAATATGTACATAAAGATATATGAATGAGTTATGGTACAGAACGGCATAGGCAAGATACAGTAGATGATATTGAGTGCAGTATATACATATGAGATGAGTATGTAAACAAAGTGGCATAGTTAAAGTGGCTAGTGATACATGTATTCCATAAAGATGCAGTAGATGATAGAGTACAGTATACATATGAGATGAATAATGTAGGGTATGTAAACATTATATTAGGTAGCATTGTTTAAAGTTGATATATTTTACATTTCCCATCAATTCCCATTATTAAAGTGGCTGGAGTTGAGTCAGTGTGTTGGCAGCAGCCACTCAATGTTAGTGGTGGCTGTTTAACAGTCTGATGGCCTTGAGATAGAAACTGTTTTTCAGTCTCTCGGTCCCAGCTTTGATGCACCTGTACTGACCTCGCCTTCTGGATGATAGCGGGGTGAACAGGCAGTGGCTCGGGTGGTTGTTGTCCTTGATGATCTTTATGGCCTTCCTGTAACATCGGGTGGTGTAGGTGTCCTGGAGGGCAGGTAGTTTGCCCCCGGTGATGCGTTGTGCAGACCTCACTACCCTCTGGAGAGCCTTACGGTTGTGGGGGAGCAGTTTCCGTACCAGGCGGTGATACAGCCCAACAGGATGCTCTCGATTGTGCATCTGTAGAAGTTTGTGAGTGCTTTTGGTGACAAGCCGAATTTCCTCCTGAGGTTGAAGAGGCGCTGCTGCGCCTTCTTCACGATGCTGTCTGTGTGGGTGGACCAATTCAGTTTGTCTGTGATGTGTACGCCGAGGAACTTAAAACTTACTACCCTCTCCACTACTGTTCCATCGATGTGGATAGGGGGGTGTTCCCTCTGCTGTTTCCTGAAGTCCACAATCATCTCCTTAGTTTTGTTGACGTTGAGTGTGAGGTTATTTTCCTGACACCACACTCCGAGGGCCCTCACCTCCTCCATGTAGGCCGTCTCGTCGTTGTTGGTAATCAAGCCTACCACTGCTGTGTCGTCCGCAAACTTGATGATTGAGTTGGAGGCGTGCGTGGCCACGCAGTCGTGGGTGAACAGGGAGTACAGGGCTCAGGGCTCAGAACGCACCCTTGTGGGGCCCCAGTGTTGAGGATCAGCGGGGTGGAGATGTTGTTGCCTACCCTCACCACCTGGGGGCGGCCCGTCAGGAAGTCCAGTACCCAGTTGCACAGGGCGGGGTCGAGACCCAGGGTCTCGAGCTTGATGACGAGCTTGGAGGGCAGTATGGTGTTAAATGCCGAGCTGTAGTCGATGAACAGCATTCTCACATAGGTATTCCTCTTGTCCAGATGGGTTAGGGCAGTGTGCAGTATGGTTGAGATTGCATTGTCTGTGGACCTATTTGGGCGATAAGCAAATTGGAGTGGGTCTAGGGTGTCAGGTAGGGTGGAGGTGATCTGGTCCTTGACTAGTCTCTCAAAGCACTTCATGATGACGGAAGTGAGTGCTACGGGGCGGTAGTCGTTTAGCTCAGTTACCTTAGCTTTCTTGGGAACAGGAACAATGGTGGCCCTCTTGAAGCATGTGGGAACAACAGACTGGGATAGGGATTGATTATGTCCGTAAACACACCAGCCAGCTGGTCTGCGCATGCTCTGAGGGCGCGGCTGGGGATGCCGTCTGGGCCTGCAGCCTTGCGAGGGTTGACACGTTTAAATGTTTTCCTCACGTCGGCTGCAGTGAAGCAGAGTCCGCATGTTTTGGTTGCAGGCCGTGTCAGTGGCACTGTATTGTCCTCAAAGCGGGCAAAAAAAGTTATTTAGTCTGCCTGGGAGCAAGACATCCTGGTCCGTGACGGGGCTGGTTTTCTTTTTGTAATTCGTGATTGACTGTAGACCCTGCCACATACCTCTTGTGTCTGAGCCGTTGAATTGAGATTCTACTTTGTCTCTATACTGACGCTTAGCTTGTTTGATTGCCTTGCAGAGGGAATAGCTACACTGTTTGTATTCGGTTATGTTTCCGGTCACCTTGCCCTGATTAAAAGCAGTGGCTCGCGCTTTCAGTTTCACGCGAATGCTGCCATCAATCCACGGTTTCTGGTTTGGGAATGTTTTAATCGTTGCTATGGGAACGACATCTTCAACGCACTTTCTAATTAACTCGCTCACCGAATCAGCGTATTCGTCAATGTAGTTGTTTGATGCAATACGAAACATATCCCAGTCCACGTGATGGAAGCAGTCTTGGAGTGTGGAATCAGATTGGTCGGACCAGCGTTGAACAGACCTCAGCGCGGGAGCTTCTTGTTTTAGTTTCTGTCTGTAGGCAGGGATCAACAAAATGGAATCGTGGTCAGCCCTTCCCAAAGGACAGCGGGGCAGGTCCTTATATGCGTCGCGGAAGTTAGAATAGCAATGATCCAAGGTTTTTCCAGCCCTGGTTGCGCAATCGATATGCTGATACAATTTAGGGAGTCTTGTTTTCAGATTAGCCTTGTTAAAATCCCCAGCTACAATGAATGCAGCCTCAGGATATATGGATTCCAGTTTGCAAAGAGTCAAATAAAGTTTGTTCAGAGCCATCGATGTGTCTGCTTGGGGGGGAATATATACGGCTGTGATTATAATCGAAGAGAATTCCCTTGGTAGATAATGCGGTCGACATTTGATTGTGAGGAATTCTAAAATCAGGTGAACAGAAGGACTTGAGTTCCTGTATGTTGTTGTGGCCACACCACGTCTCGTTAACAATGAAGCATACGCCCCCGCCTCTCTTCTTACCAGAAAGATGTTTGTTTCTGTCGGCGCGATGCGTGGAGAAACAGTTGCCTGTGTGCACACCAGTTTCTAATTTAAATATGTGGAACTCTACGCACGCTGGCCCTGGTCCAATCATTATGACGATCGTGACAGGCAAAGGGTGGCTACTTTGAATAATCTCAAATATAACAATTACTTTGATTTGTTTAACAACTTTTGGTTACTACATGATTCCATATGTGTTATTTCAGTGTTTTGATGTCTTCACTATTATTATACAATGTAGAAAATAGTAAAACTAAAGAAAAACCCTTGAATGAGTAGTTGTGTCCAAACTTTGACTGGTACTGTATGTCATAACACATTGATTTGCTATTAGGGGTGTACCTTCTCCACAAGGTCGATGAATAAATCTCTGACATCTTTGGTATGTGTAAGTTTAGATGCAAGGTTTATCAGGGCTCTAGAAAGATTCTGTGTTCAGAGAGAGTGAGATAGGAAAAGAGTAAAAATACATTCTTACAACCTAAAAAATTCCTTCCATTTTGTCTTGTTTCAGTGGGGGGAGGGATGTGGGATGTTCATTTCAATCTGAATAGGAACCAAAGTCTGAAATGTTAGACTATTTGATACCTATTACACTAGTTTCATATAGCTTTGATATATTTTACTTTGACTTATTAATTCATAATTTAGATACTTTGAATTGCAATATTGTACCTCACCTCTGGTTAAAACCCACTCCAACTCTATGTGCATTTCTTAGTCTCTATACACATTATTAACAGCAATTATCAGTTAGTTGCTCACTTTGAAGTTAACCTCCATCAACTTGTAGACTTTGATCTTTCCCCGCAGAGCAGCACACACCAGGCTAAGAGAGCGAGGAGAGGAGAGAAAAGGAGTCAAGAGGGGGACCAGCAAAGACATCAACGGCTGAATTGTTTTTACAACTCAACATTAACCCACACAAGCATTTTCATACACGTGGTTACACCCATCCTACATTTTATGTTGGTCCATCATGTCTTTGTCATTAACCAAAACCTTGAGATCTTTCAGTTCATTCAGAAACTCTTTCTCCAGGTCAACATCCATATCCTCCATCATGCTATCTGTGAAGAGAGAGGGGGAAAATGAATGGGATATGGTGCTAGAAAGCCAAGTATGTCCAGTGTCGATACCTCATAAAGCAGGGGTCTCCAACCTTTTTTTTTTAGCATGAGAGCTACTTAAAATAAAAAAAATTGTGAGCTACTCATTTCTCTCTAACTTAAAAACATTATAATTTCCTCATTTCCTCTGCAACTCTTTCTGGGGTCCTTATTTTTATTATTTTTTTCATTTTTTATTTAACCTTTATTTAATTAGGCAAGTTAACTAGGATTTGAACCAGGGACTGTAGTGGCGCCTCTTGCACTGAGATGCAGTGCCTAAGACTGCTGTGCCGCTCTGGAGCGAATTGTACAAGATAAAGTAGTGCACTATGTTCTCTGTCAGAATACCTGGTAAAATAATGGTTAACAAAAAAATAAGGGGTTCCCTATAAAATCTCCCCCAAATTCAGTTGTGTATTTTCCTGGTTTTGGATTTTTGGGGGTTTTCACTCAACATTACAATTGTTCATAGAGAAACAACGACATTAGATGTTCTGCGTTGATGTCAATGCTTAAATCACAACATAATACCATTTTGTGGGGGTCTTAAAGAAAACTAACATATTTAGATTTGTGAGTCTAATTCCCCTTTAAATGCGCATCTGGCCCTTTCATTTAATCGCACATCTAGTGTGCAGTCTAATGTGCCGGTCTAGCGATGGTTCTGTACTACTGCTGCTCATTTCATGGCAAAGTTTGCAAATAATATACAGTACTTACTCATGACATACCTCTGCCAGGTAAACCTATTTCACAGTTAACATTTACTTCAGAAGGTTTTGTGTAAAGTATTTCTGTCAAACCACAAGATGGTTATCACGTCAACTGGCTACTATGGATGGGCATTTCGAGTCTTTTCTGTGAGCCGGATCGTTTGGCTTCGTTCACTTAAAATATCCATTCATTTGGCTCCCAAACGGCTTTAATCTCTAATTTGAAGCCTAAAACGTTGCCTAGCATTATGTCATATTGTTCAAATAAATGTTAACCTGACCTAATTATTGGATGGCCTGCAAAAAAAAAAGTAAGATAACATTTTACGCACTGAGAAAAATAGCGTGAACCACAATGTGGCTCTCTCCTCACTATATTGTTATTGCACTGAGGATTTACCATCTTCAGAGAACGTTTTTAGAATTTATCTGCAGATAATCGATGTCTGGAGCTCAAATAGTAAAAGTATGCAAATCAGGGAGCCAAATTAACTTATTTTTCACATATGTGATTCGGCTTTTGGCGTTCTCCAAAAACAGCTGTTCAAAAAAGCTGTTCGCGAACGAGCCATCACTACTGGCTACAGTGTGAGTGATAGAGTGATAGACAAATGCCGGCACCACACAGACCTAAAGGGGCAATATTGATGGAATTGGCAGATATTGTGTTAGGTTTGGCTTTTTAAGCCAATAGTGGCTAACCAGGGGTTTTATGTTAGATAGTAGCTAGAAGCTTGCGGTGTCCAATACGTTATAACAGTTTGCAGTGGAACACAGAATTGTTTGGCGAGCTACTCATAAGCTACTGGTAGCTCGCAATCGATCTGTTGTAGACCCCTGTCATAACGTAACTACTTCCACGGGCCAAATGAAACTGTTTTTGACAAGAGCTTTGGGTTCAAATAATTATTTCTACGTTATGATTTTTTCCCCCCGGGACTGACTTCTTTACATTGTGTTCTACATTTAGCTGCATTGTGCCATCAGTGACTGGTCAAAGTGATGCATCTTACCCATTGCTCCTATTGTCCAGTAACTGATGAGCTGGCCTGCACAGAAGGCAAAGTCTTGGAATGAGAGGTACTGTAGCTTCCTCTTTCCTGTCTCAAAGCGGCTGTTTGCAAAAAACACAATGGCAGCATAGTCCCTGTAGGGATAGAGAAAAAGGTGAGAGGGAGGCACTGTAGGTTGGAGGGCCTGAACCCAAGGAAACTATCACAGGCAATTATCATTTTTTCATCCATCATTCTATAAACCATTAAGTCAATGTCTACAAACAAAGACGCATGTATGCTATTCCCTGTGAATATATAAATATTACTAGAGTTATGGTTGACAGATTTATTTTGCTACACTATTTCTGTTTCTCCTTCCTCATTCCCCCCACTCTGTTCTTGTATCCACCTTGCCAGTGTGTCGGAGAGCAAGAAGTGACGCTGTATGTTCTCCACTAGTGGGCCCTTGAGCTCCTCCACCACTTTGAACACCCGCTTGAAATTGTCAAACTGGAGAGAAAGACAGTAAGACGGACAAAGGGACAGACAGACAGACAGACAGACAGACATACAGACGGACAGAGACAGAGATGTGCTTCGTGTTGGTATGCTCTATATATTGTATTTCTGATCATGACCTCACGATAAAAGCCCCACGGTTGGAAGGCAAATCCCTCTGCATGACAATGCTTAAACTGGACAGATAATTCAATTACAGAGCAGTGCTGTCCAGGTAAGGTCCTGGCCTGTCCTTTTTCATTTAAGCTGCTCTTGAGTGACAGGTTCTTCTCAAGCTGGGAGTTGTGTGTTAATACAGTCAGGAGCCATGCTATATTAATGTAGCCCCTTCTCAATGAGTGTGGTGTTTGTCTCACCTGTCTCCTGCAGCTCTTCAGTGTGATCCCTGTTTTACAGCTGATGTCATCCAAGTCCTTTTTGGTCCCTTTGGAGAGCTTTTTCCCCAGCACCTCTCTGGCAAACACACTGTCAAATTCATAGTACCTGCAGAAAATAACAACACACTGGTTTGCTCTAAAACATGGGGAGGAAGGGCTAATATGCACACACACACACACACACACACTATTTGGATTTGCATATGGTCCTGAGCAATGGAGGTTCCTCAGAGAAATAAGGGGAGGATCATCCTACTAAAGGAATTTCATAAAAATAGAGAAACATAAAAGTTATATTTTTTGGATAAAACTATACTAAATATATTCACACCTCATCAAATAACTGATTAAAACACACACTATTTTGCAATGAAGGTCTTAAGTAGCCTAAACAGCACTCTCTGGGGTAGCACCATGGTGTAGATGTAGGACAGCTAGTTGACTTCAATACAAACCCTAGGAGGCGCATGGTTCTCAGTAGTTACACTACATGACCAAAGGTATGTGGACACCTGCTCGTTGAACAACATCCAAAATCATGGGCATTAATATGGAGTTTCTCCCCCTTTGCTGTGATAACAGCCTCCACTCTTCTGGGAAGGCTTTCCACTAGATATTGGAACATTTCTGGGGGACTTGCTTCTATTCAGCATCAAGAGCATTAGTGAGGTTGGACACTGATGTTGGGCGATTAGGCCTGGCTTGCAGTCGGTGTTCCAATTCATCCCAAAGGTGCTTGATGGGATTGTGAGGTCAGGACTCTGTGCAGGACAGTCAAGTTCTTCCACACTGATCTCAACAAACCATTTCTGTGTGGACCTTACTTTGTGCACAGGGGAATTGTCATGGTGAAACAGGAAAGGGCCTTCCACAAACTGTTAGAAGCACAAAGTTGAAAGTACAAAATCATCTAGAATGTCATTGTATGCTGTAGTGTTAAGATTTCCCTTCACTGGAACTAAGGGGCCTAGCCCGAACTATGAAAAACAGCCCCAGACCATTATTCCTCATCCACCAAACTTTACAGTTGGTACTATGCATTCTCCTGGCATCCACCGAACCCAGATTCGTCCGTCAGATTGCCAGATGGTGAAGCGTGATTCATCACTCCAGAGTACACATTTCCACTGCTCCACAGTCCAATGGCGGGCGAGCTTTACACCACTCCAGCCAACGCTTGGCATTGTGCATGGTAATCTTAGGCTTGTGTGCAGTTACTTGGCTATGGAAACCCATTTCATGAAGTGCCTGATGAACAGTTATTGTGCTGATGTTGCTTCCAGAGGCAGTTTGGAACTCGGTAGTGAGTGTTGCAACCGAGGACAGATGATTTTTACGCGCTTCAGCACTCGGCGGTCCCGTTCTGTGAGCTTGTGTGGCCTACCACTTCGCGGCTGAACCGTTGTTGCTCCTCCACATTTCCACTTCACAATAACAGCACTTTCAGCTGACGGGGCAGCTCTAGCAGGGCAGACATTTGATGAACTGATTTGTTGAAACGGTGGTGTACTATGACGGTGCTACGCTGAAAGACACTGAACTCTTCATTACGGGACATTCTACTGTCAATGTTTGTCTATGGAGATTGCCTGGCTGTGTGCTCGATTTTATACACCTGACATCCAGAGGATGTCCTCAAACCTATCAGAGCTCTTGCAGCATGAACTGACATGTTGTCCATCCAATCAAAGGATCAGAGTAATGAATCTAGTACTGAAAGCATAAGCTACAGCTAGCTAGCACTGCAGTGCATAAAATGTGGTGAGTAGTTGACTCAAAGAGAAAAATACAATAGCTGAACAGTTTTGAACAAATTAATTTCTCAAACAAACAATGAAGGCTAAGCAGGAGAGAGAGAGAGAAAGACAAAGAGAGAGGGAGAGATATACTGTAGCTATATTTCGAAGTGTTTTTTTCTTCTTCGTTTACCTTTCACTTCCTTAGCTAATGTGGCTAATTTAGCCTACTCAACAACCTGACTCAAACAGAGAGGAATGCTATTTATGTTAGCTAGCTGGCTTATGCTATCCAACACGACAACTCTTCCAAACAAGGTAAGCTTTCGATTTTATTAATTTATTGCCAACGGGGCCCGCCAGTGTAACTACTAAACTGCTAGCTGTAACATTACACTGTACTGCGTGATTGTACACATGGATTGGATTGTGGATTAACTAATGTGTTAGTTCTAGTTTTTTGACTATAACGTTAATGTATTAACAACGATGTAGACCGTTTAGCTTTTAGCGGACATGGTATTGAAGGCTTGGCTTGGAGAGTTTTTTGCACCTGGTCACAGACAGCTGTTCTATTGTGTCCTAAAGTCCACAAACTAAGGGAAAAGGTGAGAGGAGAGTACATAGATGCGATAAGGAATTATACAATGAGCAAAGTGATTATGCTGTATGTGGCTGCTTTGAAAGCGAACTGTGTGTGATCTCAGATTTGTATTCATTATGCCGATTATGTTGTAAAACGTGTCTTAAATGGAAGGACACTGGGAGGGAACTACCTGAATTTGTCCAATAACTGTTTGGATGAGTGATTACACCCCAGATCAGCTAGAATCAGTATTGAATGAGTCTCTGTCTGTCACCTTGCTTATTCTATGTGTCTCTCGACCTGTGCACCTATATGTCATTTGTAGGCTAGGTTGTAGCAACCTCATGATGGGTATAGGGAAAATGTTTGTATCAGTAGCCTGAACCTATCAATGTTACTTACATTGAGCTGGGTGAATGGAATATAAATGACAGTCATATGCTGTAATACAAATATGGACATGCTCATTAAAACAAATAATCCTCCCTAATCTTGAATGGCACCAACCACTACTGGCCCTGTGTCTATTTCTAAGTTTCCACACAAATTGCCCTTGGCTTTGGGAACAATAACAATTTATGGAATTGAACACACACCTTTCAATGAGAATTATCTGGTTCTGGGCCGGGATCTGATACAGCAGCTGACTGCCCAATTTAGTGGGGGAGTGTAAAAGACGCTCACACATCTGGAAGGTTCTAAACTGGTCCATGGTATCGCTGGTCAGCACCTCTGGATTTGCCTCACACTCCAATAATGCCCCCTCATCCATCCGCACCTTTACTGCATCACTCACTGTGAGGGAGAGCAAGGCAGAGATGGGAGAGAGACAATAGGATGTAAATGATCTCACGGTCTGGTAATTGCCATTCTATTGTGTAGGCATCTGTGATTTCAATACATTCCTGAAATCAATACATTCCTCTGTCACACAGTGCAGTATCACCACAGCCATGTCATTCCAAAGTCTCAACAAAATAGGATAGAGACAAACCGGTGAGACCGTCCAACCAAAGCTGATAGACTTCCATATCCATGATAGTTGTGTTCCCCACAAACACATCCAGTTCCATAGACATCTTGTAGGCTAATGAGGAACCAAAAAGACTGCAGAGAGTTAATTTAAGAATGACTATGCCGAGTAGTTACAATGAGTAGTCTACACAGAATCAGAATATTCTTGGTAGGCTTTTATATCTACAGAGCAGCGGGTAACCTAGCGGTTAGAGCGCTGGGCGAGTAACCGAAAAGTCGCTGGTTTGAATACCCGAGCCGACAAAGTGAAAAATCTTTCAATGTGCCCTTGAGCAAGGCACTTAACCCTAATTTGCTCCAGGGGTGCCGTACAACTATGGCTGACCCTGGAAAACAACACATTTTACCCCACTTATCCGGTGCATGTGACAATAAATAAATAAATAAATAAATAAATAAATAAATAAATATATATATATACACACTCACATTATGCCTCACTATTGATATACTGCAAAGTTGATCCACTGAGGGTCATGTTTCTAGGAAGAAGCTGGCATTAACAGTCAAGGATCGATGACCCATTTAAAAGGGTAGTCACACCGGGTCACTATATTGTGCCATTATGTAACATAGCCATTTTAAGAATAACAAATAATTATACTTTACCTTTAACTAGTGTTATGTATCTGTCAAGTCGAGGGGAAACCGTAGCCAGCAAATATATTGCACCAGGCACCGTTTGGGTAAACAGCATCTGCAAACGCGTATTATTTATTGCGCAGTTAAAACGTTGGGTTCTGCAAAGAATTGGAGTAAAAACAGCGTATCGAATTTGCATAGACCTGCATTCAAAAGAACAGTAAACACTGCTTAAAAACGCTATCCTTATTGTAAATTAAAAGCGAAACGACAGATGGTGTCGCTGACAAGTAAATTGTGGCTCCTCTCAAAATCCACAACAGAAAGCGCAACTTTGTTTCTCTTTGCTGGATATCTCTAGAGAATAGCACATTGGATACAAGGAACTTTACTGCCATCTACTGCTGTGGAGAAATATTATTTTCCGGCGGTGGGTTTGTACGGTTTTCTAGCTAAATATGACTGGACGAGTTATTTGAAGGGAAGTCTTTATCGCACGCAATATGACGGGCACTGCCCATTGTCCTGAAGTGGACAAATTTATGGAACGTTCCATGGTTTTGAAATTAGCAAAATGCTGGGGCTGTCCATGGTGCTGAAATCAGCAACGTTCCTGTGTTAACAGTTCAAGGTGGGAGTGTCTGCTGCATGGGAGAAAAGGTAGTGGGCTAAGAAGGTGGTCTATGCCAATATTTATAGTTGTTCCATTATATTTGCCTAAACTAAACACTCTCTGAGTACGAATATATTTCTTAACGGAGGGCCACAACATAATATAGCTACTAATATGTATATATAGCGGGCAAGAAATGTATAAACAAAGGGGCCTTTGGATATGACCCCAACACCCAATTGTGGTGATGAGTACAAAGACAAGTTCAAGGCCCAAGCCATGGGGCCATGCCAGCAATAAAAACAGGTATATAGCGGGCAAGAAACCTATAAACAAAGGGGCCCTCAGCCCGGCCCCCAACACCCATTAATGGGGATGAGTACTAAGACAAGTTTAAGGCCCAAACCATGGGGCCGTGCAAGCAGTAAAAATAGACATATAGCGGGCAAGAAACCTATAAGGAAATAGGTAAGTCAGATCCGTAACCCAGGGATAAGGATTGGCTCTGCAAGCTATAAAGAATGTATATATAGCGGGCAAGAAACCTAGAAATGAAGGGGCCTGTAATACAGGACCCCAACACCCAACACTGGGAAAGAGTACAGGGAAAACAAATCAAAAACCTGGACATGCCAAACCAGGTGCGACCTCGAGCGGAGACCACAGGGCAATAAGGTTGCAAAGTGAGCTAAGTAATGCAGGATGCACTTCCTGATAACCGAAAAAAGGTGCAGGTAGTGGGTTGGGTACCACTGGTGAAATCTTGTTATCTTGACCCAGTACAGCCTCAGAGGAAGGGCCACTCCAAGGAGCCGGGTCCTCCCAGGGTTTCTCCGCTGGGCCCGACTAATATGTTGGTTTGTTCCACAAATCTGTATGCGCATTGTTTCCTCTGTCCAAATATGACTGCGGGTTTATCTTTCTGTGGACAGGACTTGAGCGCCACCCTGGCGAAAGTGAGAAAATACAGTGTATTTTTACATCAACATCAGCCTACTGGTGACGAATTCAGTTTTTCTTAACTGGCCATTTTTAAGAGCCATGTATTGCGCGCTTTAGAAGAGGCATCGATACAAATCGCATAAAGCGCTACATAAAACGCTCGTTTCACTTCGTGTCGTGAAAATGACAATGACAGAGGCAATGTGGGCAAAGGCTTGTTTTGCAAGACATACTCGGTAGCGTTGAGGATCAGGGCATCACAATTTAAATCATAATTTTGTAAGCATTCCATTACCTATTTTATTACAGTTTTTTGTTGTTGTTGCAAATTGCCATATTTTCCATGCATAGTCGTTGAGCCGCACTCGCATGACGCCAAGCCTATAGTAAAAGACACAACATGTGCAGCAACAGCGAGATTGACAAGCGAGAGCTCTCTAAAATGTCCGACGAGGATTTGATGTCATTCTCCAAAAAAGACATCGTGGCCAGGTTGCGCCAAGAGGAGGCCAACAAGATGACAGCCCTTATACAGCGAGGGCGGTTAATTAAAGAGGTTAATAAACAACTGCAGGAGCATTTACTCGAAATCAGGGAACTCAAATTAGTCAATAATAGGCTTCAGGAGGAGAACCAAGAACTGCGAGAACTATGTAGTTTCCTGGATGATGACAGAATGAAAATAAAAACGCTTTCCCGAGAGTGGCAACTTTTTGGACACAACGCAGCCAAAGTGATGCGTGAGGACGTGGGTGGACATTTGAAGAAGTTAGCTGATTTGGAACGAGTGCAAGATGGATTGGTAAAGGAGAATTTCGATCTCAAGGAACTGTGTGTTGTTCTGGATGAGGGTTGTGTCAGCAGAGGTGATTCCAGTCCTGGCGGGTCGTCCGAGTTGAGTTTACAGTATTTTGTGGCCCGGGACTTTGGAGACGGAAGTTCCAGCGCTGGGAGCATCGGTAGTCCAGATCCTCTTCTAGTCTGTTCCCCCGATGAATGAGATGGTACCAACAAACCTCTTCTATCAAATATAAAATATGTTGTTAATGTCACCTCAGGTTACATAAAAGGGGAATGGGTCGTTTGCTATGTTATAGATTTCTAGCAAAATATCACAGGCCACGTTCTTATCGTGCATTCAATATGACAGGAGCTGACCATGGTTCTGAAATAAGCAACATGCTGTACATCCGACACGGGAATGCTTTATCTCGAACTGTTTTATATTGACTGATGATGGGAATTTGTATCCTTCAGTTCTCTTTTATTAGTTTGCATGGCACATGTTCAATTTTCACTTGCAGTTTTGTCATATTGTTCTTCACACAAATAGTGTTTATTTCCCTCCATTCAATATCACTTTTCTCTCTGAATATCAAAGCATTATCTATACTATCCTTTGAGCTGGTGAGCCTTTTCTAAGTCAGTGTCTGTGCCCCTTATAGCATGTCATAGTATTTATAATACAAAAAAAACAATTGTCCAAAACTTTATTGTAATTGTGAAAACCCTCATGTTTTTACACTGTTTTGATTAAAAGATGACAATAATGATCTGTAACAGCTTGTTGTTTTTTACATGACCCCTATTTGGGTAGATTAGAAGCAATAATGCATGATGGTGATGTTTTGAAAAACCCAACTCCCAGTCTCCCAGTTGTAAGTCTTTCTTAGGATGAAGTGGATGAAGGAGTAATTCATTATTGATCCAGGATCAACTTCAGGAGGAAGGTCTAGGCCAATACATGCAAAATATTGGGCTTGTTCAACATTTCAGCCGAAACTGCAGGTGACTGCAGACTGTTTGATCTACAAATTACCATGCATCATAAATAACTACTCATTACTATTTGTAGATCATTCAGTATGTTCGGTGACAGCTGTTGGAAGTGGAGTGGAGATTGCACTCAAAAGGGAGATGGGGGCAACTACAGTAACTCCTCAATCTCAATAGGGATTGAGGGTAACTAGTCACTCCACCCCGTCTCAATGAGGGGGTATGTGGGGAACTGAGCCAGGAGAGATTATCTAATGTTATCTCAAAGTAATCTTTAACTCAAACTCTTAGCCAGGTCAAATATGTATGCCTTTTAAGATCATCTACACATTGAATAAGGTGGCAAAGCCTTTATGCAATATATCTGCATATATTTTTTTGAGTGTGGACCCATCACACCTTTTTGCTAAGATCATCTACTATCAGATGCAGATTTTAGTTACAGTTACAACAATCTTCATCCCAGAGTAAAAATACTGACTGAAAATGCGTATTTTTGGTTTTGAGGTGGTGAATAGTGTTGAAAATGATCCACTTCAATGCACTGGAAACATTTTTTTTTTTTTACATCCACATTTTATTAATATCTATATCTTATTTGTTGTCAAATTAATTACAAAAAGCCAACAACATTTTTGCAAACTTAATCAATGGTTTATGTTGAGAACTTTAGCCAACAGATTGTTGAATTCATTCCAATCAACCCCTTTGTACTGACACAATGTTGCATTGACAATGGGGGACAAGTCACATTCTGTTATCTTGACACCCCTAGAATGATCGATATGCCCCAACTGTAACATCAAACAGTTGGGGATTATTCAGTGTGCCTTCTCTGTCCAAAAGAAAGTAGAACTTGCGATCTTTCACCCTGAGGGGAATGAAAGTAGGAGACTCTTGTCTGTGGGCGTAACAGGCCACTTGTGACAAGGGTACAGTAATTCTCTGTCCCTTGTTTGGTCCCAGGGGTGACTGTGTCGACACGGTGACCATCCCGCCCCCCTTATGTAGAATCACCTGGCTGACAGAACGCCGGCAGAACAGAGCACCAAGTCCCATGATCCCTCCACCTAAGAGAGAGTGAAAAGTATTAATACAATCACACATAGGTATAGGTGCCTTAATTTATAATAGTGCCAGTCTTCTGCACACACAATTCTGACACATACCAATAACAAGGCATGCCAGTGTGAATCCATATCTCCAAGCATTAGATCCCAGGTTCATATCGAAACTCCAAAGTCCTGCCAAGCCAGTAGTGGAGACATGTCTCCCACCAGAACCACTTCCACCAGTGTCTCGAAGACCAGTAAAGGCGAAGTGGGCCAGGTATGTCCAGAAAAGAAACTGACCACCACAGAAGACTGCTAAGAGGCGAAAGAACCTTGTTCGGTCGTGCTCAAACAGAATCACGTCTTTTGCAACCGCTGTCGATGTAGAAAGAGGGCGGAAAAGAGGCACCTGTTGGTGCAGTTTCTTCATAACATGAAAGTACCGTTTTTGTGTGTTCACTCTTGGGCGGATTGATAACAGACCAAAACACAACGTATCTGTTGCCCATATAGCACCCTCTCTCCCCAAACTGTATGCTACTCTTACACGGCTATATAGGTGGCCATTGCTCATGCCAGTGCATGTCGACGATGGTGAAAGTGTATGTGATGGATGGCTCAATATCGCTCTCGGTGTCACTTCGCTAAGGTTCCGCAATCGCGAAACGTTTGATAATCGATGACGTGCAAGACTAGACCAGCACTTCGATATACCGCTTAACAAATACCGAAATGTCATTTTTCTTACTGTCAGATTTTTATGGAACCCTTTGATTTTTTTCAATCAGAACATAGCTGGACACAAGCTACATAACTCGTTTGTAGGACGCCGCCATGTTTAGATGTCTACGGAGACTGCAGAGGCACAAAAAGTAACGTCATGACAAGCAAGCGTGATAGCTTCAAAGATGGTGGATACATAAAGATGTCCGACACAGGCCGTTTTACCATTGAAAAAATTGTCACAGTTCCGGTTTACTGAAGGGGTAGTTCTCCCATTCACACCAATGCAATAGCTGCTGGGTCTGTATAAGAGCCAGAAAAAATGGACTGAGATGTATCGCTTCCTCTTCCGTCTCTGATAGCAGTCTCATCGCTAGGCCTACTGGTAAATTAGGCCATATCAGGCTTATCTCGTGAACAATCTTATATATCAACACAGTGAATTTAAGAGAATGTATTGTGTTATATAGCTACAATTATCATCCCGTAATTTTATCCACAGAAGATGTGTCACAAAGCTATAGTCTTGCTCATCTCACTCAGTAGACTAGTCCAATGTATGGATGTGTGGAAAAACTGGTGTTGCTATATGACAAAGAAAGAGCACCTCCCGGTAGTCACGCTCCTTCTCACTCTCTCAAGTCAATTAAAAAAGCCATTATCAGCGTGGGAAACATGTGTTCCCATTGTCAAAGAAAGTAAAACCGATAATTAACAATAGTGAAATAAACAATCCGAACTGAACAGTATAAAGATTACACTCACAAGTTTAAAAATAAGATACATTTCAAATGTTATAATATGGCTATTTATAGTGTAACAACGTACAAAAGGGAAAATAAATATGGGTTGTATTTACAAGGGTGTTTGTGCTTCACTTGTTGCCATTTTCTTGCTGGTGTGATGGCACACTGTGGTATTTCACCTAGTAGTTTATTTTTCTCTCTCGCTTTGCTCTGGTTTGAGTCTGTCGTTTATATTGCACAGCAAGTACTCGTCTTGGTCTAGATTTGAACGAAATGCTCTAATGTCCATATATGGAGATATAGATGCCGCGAACCGCAGGGTGTGCACGAGGCGCGCATTGGCCCTACTGCCGTTCGTTTCCTTATTTGGAAGTGAGTTTAGCCAACCTTCTCATTGCGAATGAATGGCTGATGTATCAGAGAGACAGACACGTCAGTCCCTGTGTCTGTCAAAAATGCAAACAGTGAATTGATTGTAAGAGACAAATTGGATTGGACATACTTTTTAAAAGCTGATTTAATTTTCACCATATAGATCATTAGGCATTTTAAAAAGTATGTTCTTAATATAGTCTAGAGACGTAGCTATAAAGCTCAGTTTTCTTCTATAACGTTATTATACTCTATTCTATATGGACATTGAGTGTTACAGTCTAGATCTGTAGTTTAGCCTACTGAACGTCGTTCAAGTGCATACTGTGATTGTGTCAGTGTGTGTTCGGGGGAGGGTTATAAATGAAAATACAATTCCCATGATACTTTGGGTTGACACTTGCTCCCTTTGTTCTGATGCCCGTCAGGCGCGTGTCCGTCGGTCTAGTGTGAACTCAACAAGAAGAACGAACATTTCATTTTCAACTCAGACGCTGATACACGAAAGACCCAACCATGGTAACGTTACTTTTATGGTTCAAATAACTAATTTTGTTATCCTACATATACAACCCACAGTAGTTGTATTGGGGAGGTGTAGTTAGCAACTTGGCCCGCTGAACATAAAATGAAGTTATTTATTTCCCCCACCATAGTTTTTCAATCGGTGAACATTGGCCACCTTGCTAGCTAACAGCCCACATTTGGTAGCTAACTGTTTAACTTGGCTAACCTGCTTCAACAATTAGCATTTAACTAAACCGCCATTTGTCATTAATGGTCAGAGTTAACTAGGTATCACCTGGTCCCTCGGCATTTCCTCTCAACCATGACCTAACAGTATCACTAGTATTAGCTAAGCTAACTAGGCCTCGTGCTAACCGGATGGCTAAATTAGTTAGCTAACTGGTTAGTATACGTAGTTAGCTAGATTACTTCAGATGGCACCATTATGTTAGCAAACGAACGGTACGCTATCCACCATTGGTGTTGATTGGAATTGACAATTGCTTTAACGTGACTATGTTTGAGTAAGACGATGCTAGTCTGACACTTGTCTAACGCATCACCCGCTAAGATTTACTGCTAGTACCGGTAGCTAACGTTACCTCCCGTTTCAGCCGACCCCACCCTTACTGCAAGTACAAGGAAGTGTGCCGTCAAAGCTTGCTAGCTACCTGGCAATGTTCATAGATTATGACATGTCAATGGATTTTGTTCAATGGTATCTTATTGTTGACTGCGTATGTTCACTTTAACAATTTCGGTGACAATTGTTGAGAATGATTATTGAGAATTGGTTAGCAGCTCCATCAAACTAGGAAGCCCTGACACAATTTCCTTCTCCCTTGACTTGCGCTGACAACGGCACGCCAGTGTGTTTCTAAAACTGAGTATGGTTTTCTGCTTCAGCACACCCACCATAAGAGTGAATGTACCAAGCGCTGTAACCACTGCTTTGGGGAAGAGGAAGTGAAACAACTTCCCAATGCAAACACACTGTTTGCTAGTGTACATCCTGTTTCATATGCCAGGGTGTCCACCCACTCTGGGTGATGACATTTCACTTCCTTATGTTATAAAATAGATTTTATCAAGACAAATTTAATTCTTCATGTTCTGAATCGTTCAGTGGGGTATTTCTCTAACATGATTAACATAAAAGTGCATCAGATTAAAGGCACCAAGCTCTGTTTACAGAGCGGTGCAGCTTTATTGCAAAAACTTTTGACCGTTCGGAAATATAAAAATTGGCATGACACTAGCTGAATTAAATGTAGAAGGTTTTCGGGTATGCACAGTGCTCTAACATTTTGGAGAAAAATACAGGAACTTTGCATTAATATGAATAGTGTATACTAAAATGTCTCAATCGATAGCTATCTTACCTCTTATTGTTTTATGATGATTTCAATGGTAAACCTGTCAGGTAGCCTTAATTCTCACTCATCATCCAGTCTGGTTTCCCCCTTGACTTAGTACCACTTTTTTCTCTGTCCTCCATTAATTTAGTTGCCATAATTTTGACCATCCTGTAAGGGTAATAACTCTCAATACGTTTTGAATGGATTATGATAATATACATGAGGTTTGGACCATTGGTTGTTTCAGAGGATTATCTACATAACATTTTATCCATTGGTCAAAATATGATTTTGATTGGACACCCTACATATGGTCTTAGTGAAGTGTATTTCTTCCACCGTGGTTATAACATTCTAGCTAGTTAGCTGCCAGCAACCAAATCATCTTCATACCACTGGAAATGGAACTGAAATGTATTTTCTTGAGATTAACATTCTCTTTTCAAAGTTTTCCCTGGCTCTTTTTAGAGATTGTTTTGGAATGTAAGTGGATTGTGAAAATGTAGGGTATGTTTCACTTAGTCAGTTTGTCCAAGGTATTGATTTCAGGAACAGTAACAGCACCCTCTGCTGTCTTTCTCTGTTTGCTTGATGAATAGAGTTATCTTTTGTTCTGACACAACCCTCAGAGTTTTTGTTTGACTTGAGGTCTTTTGCAATTTTGAGGAAAAAATGTAGAATACTGTTGGCACTCACCATCCTTGTATTTCAAACATTCAAGTACTGACCTGACTAACAATTGTTCCAAATGTTTTCTTTAAACTGTAAAGTCAACTACTCTGAATAGTGCAAGTGTGAAATGATCATAGTGATTTATCAACATCCTTATCCCAGTGTGCCCACTAACAGTGTTTGCTTAATGATAGTCGGCGGTGCTGAAGATATCAGCAATCGTTTAGTCTAGAAAAACAAGCCATTTAAAGCCCTGCAAACTGTTTTAAACTAAAGTCCAAACATGCAGACCAAAGCTGAGAGATCTCATTCATTGACCTCTTGGGTACATGATGCATTCAACTTGTGTTCTCCTCTTAGGCCTCTGGGGTGACAGTGACGGATGAAGTTATTACAGTCTTCAATGAGATGAAGGTCCGTAAGGCCCAGGCGAATGAGGATGAGAAGAAGAAGAGGAAGAAGGCAGTGCTGTTCTGTCTCAGCGAGGACAAGAAGCACATTGTCCTTGAAGCAGGTAAAGAGATTCTGACCGGTGATGTGGGTACCACCATCGCAGACCCTTACCTGCACTTTGTCAAGATGCTGCCTGCAGACGACTGTCGCTACGCCCTCTATGATGCAACCTATGAGACCAAGGAGACTAAGAAGGAGGACCTTGTCTTCATCTTCTGGTGAGTGTCAACTGTTAAGCACTGGGTTTAAGTCAATTTAATTTGATTACAACTAGTCAATTCTGCTGATATAAAGACATAATATTTTGGTAATATATATATTCCTTTATCTCAGGGCCCCAGAAGGTGCTCCACTGAAGAGCAAAATGATCTATGCCAGCTCAAAGGATGCCATTAAGAAGAAATTCACAGGTGAGCTTAACCTTTTGGGTTGAAAGAAAATCTAACTGTGATTAGTGTGCTTTCATTTGTTTTCACACATTTGACCACTTTGCTCATTTCTAGGTATCAAGCATGAATGGCAAGTTAACGGTTTGGAGGACATCAAAGATCGGCGCACCTTAGCAGAGAAGCTTGGAGGCTCATCAGTGGTCACCCTTGAAGGTGGGCCTGTATAAATCCACTCTGTCAACTGAGGCCTACAGGGAAAGAAAAAACAGAATTTAAGTCCCGGGGGTATGGCTGTTGATTCCAGAATGAGAAGGAATTGGGTGAGGGGGGTTTAGAGTACAAATAAGATGGGGTGGAGGGTATCTTGTTGTGGGGAGAAAGATCAAGTATGCTATTTCATGGTTAAAATTGTGGTTATCATTCCACTTCTCACAATGAAGAACAAACATAGACAAGTCTCAATTTGTGATGAAGGATTATGACAAAATAGATTAAGATTTGCGTCAACATTTCCAAGATTGTCCTTGCAATTTCCAAACGAATGAAGAACAAAATGTGGGTTACACAATGAAATCATTAAGGAGGATATTTTTTAAGCCGATGAGGACTGGGTATGTCTCTTGTATGATGGTGTATGGATCAGGCAGAGCAAAGAGAAACTTGAGTGAAAAATCGAAGTTTATTGGTCACAAACGGTTAAGCAGGTGTCATAGCGGTGCAGCAAAAATACTTGTTACTTGCTGGGTAAACTTGTCAATTTATGCACTTTGTTCACACCTAATTTATTTGATGGTAATTCCCCTATTGACAAATTTGTTTAGCATATAAGTAGTTAAAACTAGGTATATTTTCCAACATGCTTCCCGTACAAGTAGAAATAAAAAACATAGCATTATTCCAGGAAGTTATTTCCAAGACCTTCCAGCTAACAATTGCTGTGTACAAAAATGCATTCCTTTTTTCTTGATGAAATTTCAGAACAGCTTAAACATAAATTGGTTGAGGGTTTAACAAGATGGAGTCAGGGGTATGTAGTAATGTTGGTGGCTCCAGTTGGAAGAAGCCTATGAGAGAAGGTAAAGTGTGGATGGATATATTGTGGGTGTTTTTTGTCTCATGTCTAAATAAAGAAAATGCACTTACATTAACTAGCGTTGGCTGTTGCATATTTCCTATGGTTAATTGTCCATTCCTGCATTCCTTTTTATATTACTTTAAAAAAACTGATATAGCATGTTTGTAGATACATACCTTTACCTGCTTATTCATAATGTGCATATTTTACATTTGACAGCACAATATAGCCACAGTTAAGTGGAGGCAAATCGCACGGGCCTACAATTTTCAGGTCACACTTTCTTGGTTCTGTCCCATTTCTGCACGTAGACCCTTGCCATGGAACTAGTTGGTTGTGAAACGTGGGCGATGTGCAAGGCTCATCAGACTGAACAAGCTGTATTTGCTCACAACGTATATTGGGAGTTAAATGACTACAATATTGCCACAGCAACTAATTGAAATGTAGGCCTTTTAGAAAATGGTGCGCGTTTATGTCCGTACTCAGTGACGTCAGCTCTAACCGTCGACGATTAAATGTGCAGGTGAAAACCGGAATAAACACATGACCAAACGCGCGAGGAGGAGGAGGGTGAACGAAATTATCTGCCAATCATAATATCTGAATGGTAGGATGAGGATCCATTTACGCCTACGGATAAATAGCGTGCTATCGCACTTGACAGACCATAGCTGCATCGTCAGGAGGTAGCCTACCAAATAATAACGCGATGTCTCGGTTGTGATTTAACGTACAGTATTTCCCTCATCTATCTTCCCCGCTGGATGGTCCATGTTGGAGCCTGGAGCTACTGTAGATGAGTAGATTGCAGCAATACATTAGCAATAAAACAACATACGGTGACTTAACAGACACCCGAGAAACTACACATGAAACTGTTTTTTGCCATGTCCCGCGGTCGTGTGACAAGAACCGCAGGACAGGATCGAATCAATCCGTTGGGGCAATGCTAGGAGCTGTGTTAATAACCTGGCAAGAGGAATACTTGATACTCGAAGACGTTTGCTTTCGGAGAATCGAATTCGGACATGGGGCTTGAGTTGTCATGCGGGGCGGTCCGGACACTGGACCCCCTGATCGTGGGAGTCTCGGATAGATCCCGATGCTCACGGTCAAATCATAGCTTGTGAGGAACGAAAGAATGCCTGCGGTGACCGGAGAAGCGCCCTTACTGAACGGGGGCAGAAGAGAAGAGGTAGTAGAGCATTGGCTAGGTTGTTTGGGGTGTGGGGGTGGGGGGGTAAGTGCGCGCGTGCGTAATTGTTGTTTTGGCTGCTACTGAATGGCCTAGGCTACTATATACAGGCTAATAAGATGACAATGTTGTTAATACCCATATAGAATGTGCGCTTGCAAGGATATTATCCATATATTTAGATATGCACTACATGGTGAGCTCAAGCTAATAGGCTACTCAACCTCCGTTTTCACTCCTCTGTAACCAGTGGAGCTCACTCAGTTATCCACTCACTAACCAACATGTTGAGCACAAACATAACTCTGCATCTCTGGTGCGTCCGAGTTTGATCAGAGGAACTCTGGTCTTTACAATAGGCTACGAGAGACCAGTCACGTATTTTTTTAGTGCGTGTATACTACAAGGTTACTAGAAGTCACCCCTCACTAATGGACGGACGGACGCAACTGCATTGCAGTCGAACTGGAGGTGAACGATTTAGCTCCCCCTCATCTATTTGTCTGGGCTGAGATATGAATTCCACCTTCAATTACTGACATGATAACAACATGAATTATTAAATCATTCCTCGTGATTAGGAGACATCTCCTTTGGGGAGTACTTATTAGAATGAACTGTACAGCATCAGGCCACATTATAGTCTATGATCACTGTTCTGTCTTGAGTAGTAGCCTAAACGTTACAGAGTCCTCAGTTGCTGAGCTGTAACCTCAGCTCTTATGTTACAGAGAGATCAATAAAAAGAAGAGAGACAGATTGGGCAAGCACCAGAGAGCACTATTGAGTTTTTATGTTTTGTATTATACTGACACAACCATATCTAATAATAATATCTACTGTTAAGTGAGATAAGTTACATGTCATAATGCCCTTTTTTTCCAATGAGCATGGTTGATATGTGCACATAATGATGTCTGTGTCCTGTCAGGCAAAATCAGCACACCTCTGTGTGTGTTAATGTTTATTTCTGAGGTTGCTTTTCTACTCGGGCGGCCTCTGTGTTCCCTTGAATGTTGTGGGGTTTGAGAGAAATAAGACGGATGTGCAGGCAGAACTGTAAGCCTGCCATCTCTACTTTGTCTCTTCCTCTGCTTTGCCCTTCATCTCAAAGTGAAGGTAAGACAGTGGAAGACAGGCTCCTACACACACAAAAACAAAGAAGGGAGGGAGGTCTGTAGTATCATTGCAGTTTGGACACTGGTTGAAGAGAACCTGGTTGGGTCAACCCACATAGTTGTGTGTCTTGTCTTCTGTTGTGTTTGCAGCCATCAATGGTCAGATTTCTTCCACATACATTGAGAATAATTGTACTCTTATGTAGTAAGGACTTGCAGACGACAGGCTGACCTACTTGAATTTATACACACACAAACTCACATGTTTTTTGCCTGCCTCTAATGTGAGAGGCATTCCCGATAAAATTGTGTCTCAGACCGGTAGTTCTTAGGCTTGATAAATAATTAACACTGGTTGAGTATGACTGAAATGCTCTTTGTATACCTACTTAAACACACTATCCATCTCTCTCTGTCTGTTGTTGCATCAGAATATGTTACATTTAGTTGGATTTGTTTCTATAACAAAAATACGCTCCTTTACTCTGTCCCCCTTCTTTATTCATCTTCCCTGTACCATTATTTAATTAGGCAACTTGCTCTGATAGTTGATAGGTGAACTATTTTGTCCTTGTCCTTATGACAGTAAGAAGGAGCAAAACCAAATGTTCTACTGTGTGTGAAATGGAAGCAGTTTTTTCCATTCTCCTTTCAGCAACAGTTTTACACCCAAAGTAGTTTTACAGTGCTAATGTCAATATGGAGTGGGAAGAAAAGCGATCAAGTGGGAGGGAAAAAGCACAGTGGAAGAAACATGAGGCTCCTAGTAAACTACCCATACCTCTTTCTCTTCATCTCTTCCTCTCTAATGGCCTGTAAGTGGGGGATGAGTACAGAGTTAGCCCATCATCATTAATATAGACACACACAAATGTAATAAATTAGCAATTGAGGCACTTGGCTCTAGCTTTACGGTGAACTTAAATGGTCTCTCCCTTTTGACTCAGCGTGCTCCCTTGTCCTTGTAATGCAGGCACAATTAAACCCTGGCACCTCTGCCAACAGGAACACACCTCCTCACAGCTACCGTTTGGACAGCAGCCTGCCTTTTAGCAAAACAAACCTTCCCTGCAAGGTCACTGTCATGGCTGTGAGAGGCCCATTTGACTACATCAAAAGCGAAGCAGATTGTCAAATACTCTGATCTCAGGGCCCATATCCACAAAGCATCTCAGAATAGAAGTGCTGATCTCGTATCTGTCCATATAATCTTATTCATTATGAGACTCTTTGTGGACACGGGCCCACTTCTTATCTATCTCTTTTTTTTGTTTTCCTTTTGTTTCTTTTTCTATGCTCTGTGTGGCCAAGAATGACCCTGTCCATGTGCATCTCCCTATGGGAAGCAGGGATGGCCACAGTACCACTAACTTCCACTGGCAACAGAGAGCTGAATGCACTCTCTTTCTCTCTTGATGAGGTCTAAAAGCATCAACCTCTTCCAGTGCCCACTAAAACCAAGTGTTTAAAATGGGCTTCATGGTTTAGGTTTCACTCTGCCAGGAAATGTGTTCATGCCTCCAGAGACTGGAATGTTCCATCTCTGGCAGAGAAGGGGAGCAAGAGAGGAGACAACATTGATGTTTATTAATGTTGTTTTGACATTAAGGCCATGGTGTGATTGATGCCCAATCGTCTGTATTCTAATGGAATACACTTAATATATGTTCTGTTTTCTCTGTTTCTGTTTCTTGCAGAAAAATCCAGTTTTAACACCCTTTCCTTTCCTTGTCTTTCTGCCTCCTGTTGTATGTCCTTCAATCCTGTCCCTGTCCTTTTTATCACCCCTCATACGTTCCATTACACGTGATGTTTTATTATCGTTAAAACCCCATCCCCACTACTTAAACAACCATTTATCCAACGTCCTGTCCACCCTCACATCACTCCCTTTACCCAAATGTCAAGCTCCTGATCCCATCACTCAAACTCTGCTACCTTACTCCCATTTATAAAATGTTAGCCAAATTTCTACTTGTATTTGTGCCTGATCCTCCACCCCCCATCATCTGCTTTACCTTGTCTCTTATCCCTACCCCCCTGTAGCAGCGTCCCTGTAAACAGTCCCTTCCCGGGTCCCTATGCCGAGAGTCCCATTGGAAGTGCCTGCTCCTCACGCTGCTGATGTTCGGCTGTTTCGCCACGCTGGGATGGTGCTCTTTTTACCGCGTCACTGTCATGGCTGCCGATGAACACGGCCTCTACTACGGCGGCCGCGCCCGCCTCTACCATGACAGTCCCTGCTCCAACGGCTACGTCTACATCCCGGTGGCCTTCCTGATCATGCTGTACCTGGTCTACCTGGTGGAGTGCTGGCACTGCTTCTCTAAAACATCCTCTCTGGCCCGGGTGAGGATTAGCAAGGTGTACAACAGGGTCCAGAGGCTGCAGCAGGCCATGCCCTGTATCTGGTGGAAGGCCATCAGCTATCACTATGTGAGACGGACACGGCAGGTCACTCGATACCGCAATGGTGACGCTTACACCACCACACAGGTGTACCATGAGCGGGTCAACACACACACAGCCAGCTCTGAATTTGACTATACCCGACATGGTGTCAAGGACGTATCCAAGGAGCTTCTTGGCCTTCTGGAGCACCCGGCCGTACGCCTTCGTTTCACCAAGTGTTTCAGCTTTGCCAGTGCCCATGCCGAGGCTGCCTACCTCACCCAACGCGCACGCTTCTTCGCAGAGAACGAGGGTCTGGATGACTACATGGAGGCACGGGAGGGCATGCACCTGAAGAACGTGGACTTCCGTGAGCACATGCTAGCCTTTCCTGACCCGGCGTGGCCGCCCTGGTTCTCTCGCCGGCGCATGTATTGGCTGATCTCAGCCCTGATGTTGTCCTGGCCACTACGTGTGGTGTCAGAGTACCGTACGGCATATGTCCACTATCATGTGGAGAAGCTGTTTGGTGAGAACGAGGAAGTCAATGACAGCACTGAGATGGGCAACTACCGCTCAGGCCAGGAGAATGGGCAACGCGGTGGCCCCAGATTACGTGTCATATCGAGGGTCAACACGGTAGACATCACTGAACTGGAGTGGCACATTCGCTGCAACCAGCAGATGGTGCCCAGTTACTCCGAGGCGTTGCTGATGGATCTGAACACCAACAACACAACATCTTCACCCTCTGCGTTTACCGGGGCAACGCGTGTCCCTATGAGGCGGAACTCTAGCTACGTCCTCCAGAGCTGCCCCCGCTGTCGCAGGTCCACCAGCAGCTCCTCGCTCCCCTCGCGAGTCAGGGGGAACGTGGCGATGGGGGCGGGCTCTTTGACATATGGGACAGTGGGAAGGATGGGAGGAGGAAGGCTAGCCCTCAGCCGCAGTGGATTCTCTCTGGGCCGTTTGCACACGGTGCGGCAGGCCTGCCTGTTTCACTCCCGGAGCCTTGGTGCAGGGATGGGGAGTAGAGGGGATGAAGGTGGTGGGTTTCTGGGACTGGGCCTCCGCCGGGCTAATGAAGAGAGCAGAGGGGTACTGGAGGGAGAAGGATTTGAAGAGGATGAGAATAGTCTGCAGCTAGAGGAGGATAGAGAGCAGGAACTAGAGAGAGTGAGGGCTGAGATCATGCAGGGAGTGGCCTGTGTGACAGAGAGGCCACCAGCTTATCAGGAAGCTCTCCACTTGCCTGTGTTGATCGTCCATGGTGAGGAGAGCTGCCATGGAGGGGAGGACCTTGACACAGGATAGTCACTATGATTGGCTCGGGTGATGGAGAGTAGATAAGCGAATCTGCTCAGGATGAGGATGATGCAAGAAATGAATGAGAGGAGGGCAGAGGAGAGGAAAATAGGGAAGGAAGAAAAAGAAGTGGTAATATGGAAAGGATTGGAAAGAAGAGAGGGGTAAGGAAGGACTAAGAAAACAAATGGAAAACCCCTAGTTTCCAGACCTGCGACAAATGACTACTGCAAAATGTGTAGGGAAACCAAACTATTGTGTCACGGTAGATTAAATTACAACTATGTAGTTGTTCTTGCTTGAGAGTGTGTAATATGTGTATCCCATTGTCCACAATGAACAACAATCGCTTTGTATCATTGTTCATCAATGTATGAAATGTATGTTCATGAATGTATGGATGTATCAATGAGCTGCTGAGTTAGCGCTTAACATCAGGAGTAGTAGTAGTCCACCAAGCTATTAGATTAATTCAAGGGGCACTGTATATTGTGTAAACTTACATAACTCCCGGGTGGAGGTGGAGCACAACTCTCATGCCAATGAAATCAAAAAAATATTACCATTACACAGAGACGATAGTAATCCGATTTTGTATTACTTTTAGATGTAAACAAATAATACATTTGATCAAGGCACTGAGGTGATGCGGCATATGTCATCTACTCATCTTCCTCTTGAGATAATGCAGATCCAAGCGGCCAACAATATTGTCTATGACATCACAGATATAGTGAAAAATGTTTTAAGAGGTAAGTGCACATATGGGTATGTTTGAGCAGGGATGCAGTAGTTGCTAAAAATCTATCTACTTTATGAGAAACTTCATGATTTTATAAAAATGTCCTTGTAGCTCAGCTTTGTGACTCCGTCAGCCAAAAACATGCATTTGCCCCCCTCACAGACAACAGGAATGTGGAGAAAGACACTCACTTTTTAAACCTAACATGGATATGGGGAACAGGAGATGGAATATGATAAGATAGAGTTATGGAGAGAGCAATTGTCCCATTTTATGTTGGTAAGATTAACCCCTTTATTTATCCAAAATGCCTCTTAGCAATTTGGCCTTAACCACAATTCTAAAGGGGTTCTCCCCATGTCTCAGTTCTGCCCACTGTTGTAGTTCTACATCATGGTCAAGTATGGATATGATGCAGTTGAGGACATATCCCCCCCCACTCAACTGATGCCATTAGGATGTGATCGATGCTCGGAAGCCTTGGGATCAAAGCCAAAAAGGGTCTTGTAATTAGGAATTAGAGCAAAATTCATAACACAATATTTATTTCAAGACATGTATTATCTGTCTTTATGTAGATAATCAAACAACATGCAGACAGCACATAGTTGACATAACACACAGCATATTTAGCTCAAACACAACTTCACAGAATTACAGAAAGACATGCCCATACAACGACTGACAGCCAGGCGAAATAGCATGTCAGGACTTACACTTCTTTACATCAGCATATTCACATGTCATAGTAGGTGCACATTATTAAGCACAAATAGACCATCTTAATAACAGTAAAACGATCCATGGATGTGATTGTGGACCTACTTTTCAAATAATGGCCATGTTAACATTCATAGGTACTGTATGAAGGTATTGACATGGTTACTTGTCCCACCAACACTTTAAAACCACTCCCTATCTTGAAAAGACTCCTGTGTGTTCCCATTCTGTTGTGTCTCATGTGTTACCAATACACATTCAAATTGTTGAGTGTCAAGTACAGTAACTGTTTGAAATTGCATTAGGCCTATAACTGTTAGGTCACGTTGTTGTTACCAGTGATCTTGTAACTCCATATTGTAACCAGATTCATAAAATCATTTTGTAAAGAATTAGAAGTGTTGGTTTTGGTTCTCAGTACATCCATGCATGTGTGTCTGCATGCAAGCAAAGTCTCACTCTCTCTCCCTCCTACCCGTAGCTGGTTTTAAAGGGCTAAGCACCCGTCACATTTCATATGACAAATGAGAGTCTGCACATCAACTCATTGGGAATTTACCAGTAAGTAGACGTAAAACAACAACATTTGAGTGAAGAGGAGAAACTGCTGCAGCACGTTCCATTTGCAGTTGTGAAACGTTTCTCACTGTGGTAAGTGGCCCTTCCAAGAAATGTCTGTAGACATACACTATTAGGAGTTTGTATAAATCAGAGCAAAATGTTTAAACACTTACAGCAAAATGTTGGTAACCACAATGTAATTATAATCTAATAACTGCAGGTAGTTACACTGAAATATTATGTTATATTGTCACATACAATGTGTTATGTACAAATTACTTGTTGGCTTCCCTTATGGAGACATAGATGTAAAACAATATATGTTATTTTGTGGTTCAGAAAGTGCCTGAATGGTGAAAATGTGTTGCCTGTTGTTGATAGCACTGTAGGTGAGAGATGCGCTCCATGGTAAGCCACTTGCAGTTGTCTCAGGGGCCGATGAGTCAGACTGATGCTGCCACCATGAACATTTCAGTCTTTATTAACATTTACAGGAGGGTGGCTAATATCTTATCAAGGGGTTTTAAGATAGTGTTGATTCACTAGGGTACACCTCAGTGCAAATCCATGTCAGATGTTTTATGCTCTGCTTGGTGTTAATTCCAGACTAATATGCATTTTATGCCCCATTTGTCCTGTAATATTTCACTTTTCCCCAGTCCATAAAATGTCTCAGGAGCAGGTGGATTCTGTTGTGAGGAACATGGAGATCCTGTTGGTGGAGGCAGCACAGCTTAGGACCCCATGCAAGGCACAGAGCACCGAGCTGGCCCTGGTGAGGTCACCTCAGCTGAGGGAGGAGGGCCAGGGCCTGCAGATAGAAGCAGCACAGCTAGACATATCCAACATACGCAGGCAGCTGGAGCAGCTCCTGGACACCAAGGCCCCATTGAAACAAAAGAAAGACAAGCTCGCAAACTCAGCAAGCAATTTGTAAAGATGGAGAGAAAGAGAGTGCTTGAAGAAAAGGGCAGAGAGGAGAGGGATAGATGATGGTGAGAGGAGGCAACGAATTCTGAAGTGGTTGGGATTGAAGACTGTAGTTAATGCCATTTATAAAGGTTGTGATGGATTGATTTTTTTTCTCATAAAACGTAAAATTGTAACTCATTCAATACTAGAAAATAACTAGTAATGATTTGTACTTAATAATAATCAAATAAAGATTAAGACAATTTTTACAAATGTGTATATATATATATATATATATGAATATACACTTCACAGGAAATGTTTTGTCTTTCACAGAACAATACATATAATTTGAACAGATCATCCTATATATCAGGAAGGGACTGAATTGTGTATCTAATTGATTTAAGTATACAAAAATGGAAGAGGTTACTTCCAAAGTTAATTGTATTTCCCACTATTCCATAGTGAAAACATGTTGTTTAGGTTGCCCCATTGATGACCGAAACATCCTGTTTTACAAGCCCCTGTTATTTGATCTTGGGCCAATAGTAGGTTCTTGCATGCAGGGAACTAGATCCAAAGACACATAATGGCACCCATCGGGCTATAGGTTAGGTCAGTGGGGTCAGACAGGTCGGTGGAAGAAGGGTTCTGTTTCAGACGTGCTCCATTCTGACCCTGACGTTTCTGGACAAACACCACCGCTATGATCAGCACCCAGAAGAAGAAGTTCACCCACACAGACTTCTGGGAAAGACAAAGAAATAGAGGACAGATGAAGAATACAATATGGCTTTAAATAAAAATGTCAATACAAAGGCTATAAAAAAGTATCTGTGGTCTAATAAGGCAACAGCGTTTTGATGTGTCATCATGATATGGGTAGTGTCAGGGCAGACCTCTGCATTATACACGCCTGTGTAGAACTGATTCCCATCGTAGGGACTGACTCAGGTTTTATTGTCTGCTTCATCACAACTGAAATTAAAGAAGTCCTCCAGATATAAAAGAACAGCATAAAATATTTCACATTTCATATACAGTATGAGAGACAAGATTAGAGGCGGTCCCTGACACTGCCAGTAAGAACAATATCTTCACACACCCGCCCAGAGTAACATTCAGCCACAGTCTTTCCCTGGGGGTGCAGAATGGGAGCTAGGTAAAGAAATAGTCCAAATCAAACCAACAACAAACAAATAATTTCTGTTGATGCCACACTATGTGGGCATGGAAATCAATATTATTGACACATCTGATGGGCCATACAGTTGAACCTCTCACCTCTTGACCTTCTCTTCCACACAGCTGGTGTAGAACCAGTAGATGGCCACAGATACAGAGATGGCTTACACAAAGTAGCGGAGGGAGGGATGGCTGGGGCTCTCCCGAACCAGGCTAAATGTGTTGTACTCAACAGTCCCATAAAGAATGCACTGGCCTGTAAAGTGGCCCTGAATGACATACACATTTTACAGATGCATTCAGTAAAACTATATAGTTTATTCAACAGTATGCAATTGAAATAATTGTATGCATGTTCCACAACCTAAAGCTACATAGTCTGTCACACACGGGCCTCACTGTCTCCTGGCCTGGATAGGGAGTCTAATTCAACTTAAATTAAATGCTTTAGAAATTCCATTCATGTGCGCAAATTAACAGTTCTATTCTTTTAGGACGTTAGATGATTGATTATCTTATGGTGCCACTGGGCTGTGTGACAACAGGAAGATCTATGAATGTAGAACACATTTTTCTCAACACATTTAATTTCAAACAGGCATTGTCATCTGTATGGAAATGGTAGCCTAATCTATTGCACTGTCAATGGTGCATTTAGGTGTCAACTAAGACATCAAAAGAATGTATTCCCTGAATTAAAAAGTCACATGATGATCTCTACTGATTTAATTGATATTCTCATTATTTGCTCCTATGGTTAGTCCCCATGTTTTGAGAAAAAAAGCAGGAAAATACAACATAATACTGTGGGAGAGAAGTTATTGAAAATCTGATAAAATCTTACTAAACTATTGGATGTAGCACCCAAAAGTTAAACCCATTGTTAAGAGGGCGATAAATATTCAGTAGTCTCAATACCCAGCAGCTGTCCACTAGTAGCCTTGTGTCCAATTGAGAGTGAAAGTAGTGTAACAGGCTATAGTTGCGGGCGGAAGTTTACATACACCGTAGCCAAATATATTTAAACTCAGTTTTGGATAAATAATTGTATTTATTTCATCACATTCCCAGTGGGTCAGAAGCTTACATACACTCAATTAGTATTTGGTTGCCTTTAAATTGTTTAACTTGTGTCAAACGTTTCAGGTAGCCTTCCACAATAAGTTGGGTGAATTTTGGCCCATTCCTCCTGACAGAGCTGGGGTAACTGAGTCAGGTTTGTAGGCTTCCCTGCTCGCACACGCTTTTTCAGTTCTGCCCACAAATGTTCTATAGGATTGAGGTCAGGGCTTTGTGCTAGCCACTCCAATACCTTGACGTTGTTGTCCTTAAGCAATTTTGCCACAACTTTGAAAGTATGCTTGGGGTCATTGTCCCTTTGGAAGACCCATTTGCGACCGGCCGAGCTTTAACTTCCTGACTGATATCTTGAGATGTTGCTTCAAAATATACACATAATTTTCCTTCCTCATCAGCCATCTATTTTGTAAAGTGCACCAGTCCCTCCTGCAGCAAAGCACCCCCACAACATGCTGCCACCCCCGTGCTTCACGGTTGGGATGGTGTTCTTTTGGCTTGCAAGCCTTATCCCTCCAACATAATGATGGTCAAACAGTTCTATTTTTGTTTCCTCAGACCAGAGGACATTTCTCCAAAAAGTATGATCTTTGTCCCCATGTGCAGTTGCAAAACGTAGTCTTGCTTTTTTATGGTGGTTTTGGAGCAGTGGCTTCTTCCTTGCTGAGCGGCCTTTCAGGTTATGTCGATATAGGACTTGTTTTATTGTGGATATATATACTTTTGTACCTGTTGCCTCCAGCATCTTCACAAGGTCCTTTGCTGTTCTGGGATTGATTTGCACTTTTCACACCAAAGTGTGTTCATCTCTAGAAGACAGAACGTGTCTCCTTCCTGAGCGGTATGATTGCTGCATTGGGTACTATTGTTTGTACAGATGAACATGGAACCTTCAGGCGTTTGGAAATTGCTCCCAAGGATGAACCAGACTTGTGGAGGTCTACAAATATTTTTCTGAGGTCTTGGCTGATTTTCCCATGATGTCAAGCAAAGAGGCACTGACTTTGAAGGTAGGCTTTGAAATACATCCACAGGTACACCTCCAATTGACTCAAATTATGTCAATTAGCCTATCAGGAGCTTCTAAAGCCATGACATAATATTCTGGAATTTTCCAAGCTATTTTTAGGCACAGTCAACTTAGTGTATGTAAACTTCTGACCCACTGGAATTGTGATACAGTGAATTAAATATGAAATAGTCTGTCTGTAAACAATTGTTGGAAAAGTTACTTGTGTCATTCACAAAGTAGATGTCCTAACCGACTTGCCAAAACTATAGTTTGTTAACAAGAAATTTGTGGAGTGGTTGAAAAAACAGTTTTAATGACTCCAACCAAAGTGTACGTAAACTTCTGACTTCAACTGTATGAATGTGGAAATGTTTCCAATATTTTATATTGCTCAGTTATAATGGGATAAAAAAAAATAATGCTATCAAGGTGGTTCATAAGTGTTCTCAAGTTTAAAATGTCCCATATGCAGTTGAAAGATCAGACTTTTCAATCATGAATGCGTTCATACCTGGGTGATTGTCAGTGAGTCAGCAAACGTTATTCCACAGATGAAACAGTCTGTGTAAAGTACGAGCTACAAAACGAGCTGCCTTGGCAACGCCATCACGAACCTCTGCAAACCCATCTTATGATACCTATCAAGGATACCCTAGCACCCGGACAATGCACTCCATTCCAAGCTTGTTTAACTTTCACAATGGAATGCCAACTTTTTTTGCAAAAATGTATCCATTAACACATTTTTTAAAATTGTAAACCTCAATTGAATATATGACCAAGGAATGCAATGCATTTACTATAATTGGATGATTGTAAGATTGGAATGGAATACTTAAATTGGGCCTCTATGTGAGACAAAATAAATGGCCACGTAAGGGCGCTGTGTAACATGTAACCATATAACCAGAGCCCTGAATTGGCCTGTTAACCCATCCACACAAACCAGTAGGTCTGTGCACTACTCCATTACACTGATGATGGCACAGGCAACCTTATTTGAATCACTTGATTTATATCACATGATTGAGATTATGACAGTGGGTGGAAAAAGTACCCTATTGTCATACTTGAGTAAAAGTAAACATGCCTTAATAGAAAATGACTCAATTAGAAGGAAAAGTCACCCAGTAAAATACTACTACTATTTTAATTATAACTACTAAAAGTAAAAGTATAAATCCTTTCAAATTCCTTATATTAAGCAAACCAGACTGCACAATGTTCTTGTTTTTTGGTGTTGCCTGGGGCACACCAACACTCAGACATCATTTACAAACTTAGAATTTTAGTTTAGTGACTCCACCAGATCAGAGGCCGTAGGGATGACCGGGGATGTTCCCTTGCTTGATAAGTGTGTGAATTGGACCATTTTCCTGTCCTGCTAAGCATTCAACATATAAGGAGTACTTTTGGGTGTCAGGGAAATGTTTTAAAGAAAAATTACATTATTTTATTTTGAAATGTAATGAAGTAAAAGTAAAAAGTTGTCAAAAATATAAATAGCAAAGTAAAGTACAGATACTTGAAAGTATTTTTACTAAAGTACTTTACATCACTGGGTTTTTATTATTCCTAGACCCAGCTCTCCAACATGTACATAAACAAATCTAATCTTCTCAGTAATCAGCATAGTTTCCCTTTAACCCTAATCCAGTTTAGAATTCCATGCACAGAAATGCAAAGCCAACTTTTTGGATCTTGTATTGTTCTCCTCTGAGACTGAAAACTGTGTGTGTGCAGACTCTTAATTTTATCTCCACTCTTACTGACAGTTGTGGCTGCTTCACGTGATATATTGTTGTCTCTACATTCTTGCCCTTTGTGCTGTTGTCTGTGCCCAATAATGTTTGTACCATGTTGTGTTGCTACCATGTTGTTGTCTTATTGTGTTTATACCATGCTGTGTTGCTGTGTTGCTATGTTGTTGTCTTAGGTCTCTCTTTATGTTGTGTTTTGGTGTCTCGTCGTGATGTGTGTTTTGTCCTATAATCTTATTTTATTTTTCATCCCCGTAGGAGGCCTTTCGGTAGGCCGTCATTGTAAATAAGAATTTGTTCTTAACCGACTTGCCTAGTTAAATAAAAGTTAAATAAAAATAAATGTCAGTAGTGGTCTTACTCTGGCGATTTGTGATTAAAGTAGTGTAAAGAAGAAGTGTTCCTAAGTGATAATAGAACATTTAACAGCAGATGTTTTTTTTTATGCTGATTTGCTAAACGGAGTTACTGTTTAACTATTGTTTTAAGCTATCCATTTTAATCCCAATAATGTTTTCTTCAAATAAAATTTTATAAATACACCTTGACTTGACATACAAATGTTCTGGTTTACACAATGTAGCCTGAACCTGAGACCTGGAGGTGGATGTCTCAGGAATGTAATATCCCCTGTGCAGCACGATGATGAAAGGAACAAATAACAGGAGGTCAATAGTTATGAAATGGGCAGATGGGAAATGTCTGGCTTAAAGCCAGATAAATTTGTGTCTGACTGTAATATCAAACCAATAATTCACCAGGTTGAGCAATCTGCTTGAATCAGATAAGTAAATGTTTTCTGGAATGTTTGATTCAGTGGGGTTTTGCTGTTTGTGAATTTGTGCATTCTGTAACCTTTCGCAGTCCTGTCAAGCTGGATAAGTGCAGGTTAAGCTGACTGAAAAAAAGATTTTAGCTTAACAGAGAACCATCATACTTAATCCAAAGCCTTTAACACTGCTCTTGATTTGATCACAGTGTACTTCCATTAAATGCAATTACTGATCTGACCAATCATCATAGTCATTTGATGAAGGACTTTGATCATAGGATCAAAACATTGATCATACTTCCATTGTTCTCTAGTGTGTTCATTAATTGCAACTCTTGCGTAGAAGATTGTAGGCCTTTTCAGGAAAACATGTTGATCTTCCATTCTACAACGTGTTTTTCAGGGAGGGCCTAAGGACACAATGTGCTCAGCTCCGCTGTGTTTACATGATACCGGACACACCTCAGCCTCTGAGCTCCAGAGGGAGGGACATGGGCTTATAGAGGGACTGTATTTTGTTTAGTGTTTTCCTGTATTGTATGTATGTAATGTTATTTTACTGCTGCTCTTTAATTATTTGTTTATGTTATTTCTTATTTTTTTTTACTTCTCTATTTTTTACTTAACACATATTTTTCTTACAACTGCATTGTTGGTTAAGGGCTTGTAAGTAAGCATTTCACTGTAAGGTCTACTACATCTGTTGTATTCGGCGCATGTGACAAATACAATTATATTTTATTTGAACTAGGCCTATAATCTAAAGAATGTGGCCTGGCAGACATTTTAGATGCATTACAGCAAGTATGGTTACCTGGCTCCTGTGTGGAGCAGAGGTCTAAAGACCCTGGTTTGATCCCAGGCTGTATCACAACCGGCCGGGATCGGGAGTCCCAAAGGGCGGCGCACTATTTGCTATACTCTACCATACTGCAAATGGAAATAGGTGAAAAGCTCCATACAACCTCTGCCTACAACAGTTTCACTGCATTATCAAAGGATATATTCTGCTGAATAGTGATGTCTGTAATCTTGGGAGATAACAAGACATTACTCTTATCACTGCAGAGTCTGTGAGGGGATTACAAAATGAGAATGTGTCTTGTAGATTGGACAGAACTGTGTCAACATAGAACAATATGCAGAAACTTGATCATTAACGATATAATTTCCATACATTGGTCCATAATTAATTCAAGTGGTGTTTTCTTCATCTCTTCTTTGTCTTAAAAATAGATGTTGTAATCAAGATTGTTTTTAAATTATTCTAGTCATTGCATTGATTGGTGGATGCAAATTAATACGAAGAAATATTCCCTGAATTATCTTGAGAATAACACAAACATGACCAAGGAGTCTGGAGTCCAAAAACACAAAGAGGGGTTATGAACACATAACACCTAGGATAGGGTAAGTAAGGGTAAGTAATCCTTCTCACAGAGTTAGATGCAAGTGGCTGTTCCACTGGTTGTCATAGGTGTTTGCATCAATTTGTAAGTCGCTTGGATAAGAGCGTCTGCTAAATGACTTAAATGTAATGAAATGTAAATGTAATGAACACAGGAGATTGTTGCAGCAGTTTAGGAAATACATTTTCTAGGTCAAAGGTTGTGGGCTATTTAATCAGATATTTTAGACTTTTGGAATAATATATCCAATTGGCAATATCTACTTTGGAACACAATCTTATCTTTTCTAGAAACTATAATTGGATGGATGGAAATCATAACTAGACAATATCACAGAAATAGAATGAGTTTTATTATAGAGGAGATCACACTGCCTATAATATTTTTCCCTATTTGTAAGTCCTGTCCTCTGTTTTTCTAGACTAAGGCACAGATATATCTATTTCCCGTTAGTTGTTTGTGACATTTCTTGCCAACTCATTAAAACATGAGAGGGATGCATGTCTGGCAGATGGCGGACCCTTAAGGTGGACTTTCTTTATCAAACGCAAACATTTGAATTCCCAAACCATGAAATGCAAGTCGACTTTCATTTAGAGCACACTTGCAAAGTTAACGAAGTTGTGTTAACGTGATCAAACTCATCATAATTGATCAATCTGCAAATTGCGATGTTGGCCCTTCCTTAAAATTGGGCGGTTGGGAGGCTACTGACGCCTACAGTGCTATATAAAGAGCGCATTACTGCGGGCCGTGGATAAACCATTTTTCTCAGCATTAAGGTTAACCTGAAGGCGAATTGAAAACTATTTACGCCACCAGTTATCTTCACCAGGTAAGAATGGATTGCTTATTACGTTCATGCAGGTGAATATCTCAAATTGCGGGTGTTTTCATTAGCCATATCCTACACAGATACTACTGTACTATATGTAATCATTGGATTGTTCAGTGACTGAACTTCAGTCCCTATTTCAACCGTTTGTACCCCACTAAAATCACTGAAAGTGTCGTTACATTTAACTAATCTGGTGACAATTTAGAAAATAGTTTATGGTATATTATTACCTTTTCTGTTTTCAGTTTGTGGTGTGCCTTAGCCCTTCTTAGTCTGGTGCCTTCACTAGAATAAAACTGGACCAATCCTGTTAAGCCATAGGCTACAATGTATACAATGTTGTCTACTGTAAAAATCAAACCAACGAACCATTAAATGAAGACGTTACTTACATTCGTTATCTAATGAAATTGTTTAGGTAGGTGGCAATTGCTTTAACATTTAATTAACCCTCATATGCTCAATCTAAGCGATGTGAATGTAACCCCTTTCGCATGGCTCAGAGTCCAGATATATTAGCCCATTTCTGTCATATATAACATCGTAATTTACATATTTGCCCGCATGGTCCTTGTTTAAAATTGAAGGGTGATGCAATTCTTTGTCAAATTGCAATTGTATTAGACCATCGTTTGCGCATGTGCGTGACAGCTGTGTTCGAGCGCGTCAAACACATGATGATTCATGAGTAAATTATGACTGACTGACAAACAAAATATTGTAGTTATTTAGGATGAGAGGTGATTTGTAGAGCAGTCAGTCTCAATTTACATTTAAAGTCGTTGGCAGTGTCGAGCGCGGCCACAGACACTACTTACTCAGCAACACTCATCTATCTTTTTATAAAGAAAATCTCAATTGAACCAACGTCACAATGAGTAAGGACACCGAGGTCGACATGAAGGATGTGGAGCTCAATGATATGGACCAGGAGAAGCAGCCGATGACGGGCGGGGCAGCGAACGGGGATGCTGGTTCTCCCACTTGCACGGAGAAGAACGGCAGCGTTAACTTGAAAATCCCCGAGGAGACCGAGACTAAATTTACCGGTTTATCCAAAGAGGAACTCCTCAGAGTCGCTGGAACACCAGGGTAAGAACTACTAAGATGTATGCAATAGACCAGCTTATTAAAAAATATGTAATGGTTGTTCGCAATGTAAACATTTATTGTATAATATTGCATTACTAAATAATCTTGGTCCCTTCATCACCTAAAGGTGGGTCCGGACAAGATGGGCCCTTCTGATTCTGTTCTGGCTGGGTTGGCTGGGGATGCTGGCTGGAGCTGTGGCCATCATTGTTCAAGCACCTCGCTGCAAAGACATTCCTGCCATGAACTGGTGGAATTATGGACCTCTGTACCAAATTGGAAATGTGCAAGCTTTCAGCGAGTCCCAGAATCTAAAGGGTAAGAGCCCCTGAAAGGGTTAGTGATGAAACCCCGTATGTTTCACCATGTGAAACTCGCTAGTAGGTCACAGACAGTTCATATAATGTCGTTTGACTACATTGAACCACATAGTTACCCCACCCAATTGCAACTTGTAGCCTAAGGCTGGGTTTCCAAAGGCAGCCCAAGTCTACCATTTTGCCCAATTATTGGCGACAGATCAGAATTGGGCTTCCTGTGTAAACTGCTTGCGAGTCAAGTTCTGGGGACACTGAAATTGGGTTTCGGGTGGTAGTGTGTTGAAGGTTCAGACCAGTGTTTATTTCTTCGAGCAATGTGACGAGACATGAGATTTTAAAAGTCTGCTTTAGCTTCCAAGTGTGTGCCCATAGTATTCTCAGAATTGGGGTCACATTTATTTAGTCCTTGACTCCGCTCCAGGGGATTTGGGGGGGGGGGGCTCTTTAAGCGTCCTACTGAACCAGCAGAATCCTGCCTCCTACACCATAAGCTGACTGGTTTGGCATGTTTCTTGTTTGGGGGGTATTAAGGTGTCTGCATGCTTCGGTTCGGCTGGCCGAAGTCTAACGAGTGTGCTCGCCTACTACTATCGAGCACACTCGTAGTAGGTGAGTGTTCTCGCTTTAAAAACGAGAAGTTCCAATCGTTCTATTTGAGATGCCGTTGCCAGTATACAGTTCCTCAACATAGTCAGAATTAATCTAAGGTATCTCAAGAAATCTGTCATTAATTTTGACATTTTTGCAGAGGAGAGCTTAGTTGTGCAATTTAACATATAATCAAGATTGGTGCAGTATTTCTCAATGGAGAAAATGTACATTAAAACCAGTTCTCTCATTGGACTATAGACTTTATTGACGAATCCCTACAGTTGCCCAATCATGGGTGTAGACTTGGGCTCCCAAACTTAGGCTGGCCTTGAGGAAAAAGTGTGGCCGAACAGCCGAAAAAACCCTTAATGACGTCCAAATCGTCATAATATGTACACACACTTCCAAACTGTTTTGGCTTGGAAGCATGCAGACCCCTTTAGTCATATTCCAAGAACTGGACTACATGATGGCTGCCTGAAACAACTTGTTTTTGTTTGTGGGAGCGCAGCTACAACGCCAGTGGGTGGTTACACACTGAGAATGAACAGATTGTATAACAAAGGATTTCAAGGATAAACGTTTATTTTTTTTATCCAGATGTTGTACATTCAATAAAGAAAGATGTATGGCCACTTTCAGTAAGCAGTTTTCTACTGTGTAACAGGTGTGGAGGACAAGATTGACCGTCTGAGCCAGCTGAAGGTTAAAGGTCTGGTCATTGGGCCCATCCATGTTGCCCCCTTAGACAACCTTGTGAGCCTGAACTTTGAGGAGATCTCCTCTGAGGTTGGCAATCTGGAACAGTTCAAAGGCCTCATTACAGCTGCACACAAGAAGAGTGAGTGTAGCTCCTTTTTTATTTTGTCTCTTCATTTGATGTCCTATCAATTGTAGTCTCTTGAAACTACTCATTGGTTTGGCAGTGGTCTGTGGTTCAGGTGGATTAACTCTCTCCCCTCTGACAGGCATCAATGTGATCCTGGATCTGACTCCCTACTATCTGGGAAGTGGACCATGGTTCACTAATGTTAGTGTCACAAATGTTGCTGAGCGACTCAAGGTAATAATTTGTAGTGTCTCTTCTCAGTGAATTCATTAAATCTACTCAGTCAGTCCCAATTGAATGTGAGTTCATCAATCTAATGTGTGAACGGTCTTTCCTCCCCAGTCTGCCCTGGTGTTCTGGCTGAACCAAGGTGTGGATGGGATCCAGCTGTCTGGTGTAGAGCGTGTGTCCAGTGTAGTTCCTTCTCTTTGGGCTGACATTCGAGCCATTGTCCAGAATGGGACTGAGGGAAAGAGAAGGTGAGCACATGTCCACAATTATGTACATCACTCCCTTAGAACTCAACTGGGCATCTCAGTAAATTGATATGCTTTGGAGCCACCTCGTGGTTAAATGATGGTATTGTTAAGTCACATTTTCATCCTCTACAAAATGGCTATTGGCTAACTTGTGGTGTAAGCTGCACTGACTGCTACTTAAAGAGCTGATACTGTATCTTGCTTCTATTACAATGGGTACATTAGACTTGTGTGTGTGTGTATATATAACATTAATTCCTTTCCTAATGTGGTCTTTTTGCTCAGGATTCTGATTGGAGTGACTGAGAAGACCTCTGCTGTTGGAGTCTCTGAACTGCTTAACTCCACTGGGGTGGACCTACTCCTATCCGGGGCCCTCAGGTCTAAGAGCATGACCGCTATGGATCGTGCGCAGACTGTCCAGCAGCTGCTCTCTTCTCACAACCAGACCCAGCTGGCCTGGAACATTGGGGACAGGAATGAGGGTCACCTGGCCACACTGGTGGGCCCAGACATGGTGAACTTCAACCAGATGCTCCTGCTCACACTGCCTGGAACCCCAGTGTTCAACTATGGGGATGAGATTGCCCTGGCTGATGCGGTGAGCAGGGGTTTTCCATAACTAATGTATCATAAAACAAATGGCAGCTTTAGCCTTGGAGAGATTCACACTTTAAAAAATAAATAAAAGCTTGTCTATATTAGTATGGGTACCAAATGTATTGATTGTCTTTCTATAACAGGATACAAAGTCCCCTAAGATGCTGTGGGATCCACTCGAAGATGAGACAAATGGAACTGCTAAGGTAAATAGGATGCTAATGACAATATTAATTAAACTGTTAGAAAGGCAAAGCAATTCAAATATTTTATTCCTGCCACCCTCAGGAGGAGAAAGAACAGAGGCTCTCCTGCCGTTCCTTCTTCAGGACTCTGAGTGAACTGCGTGGAAAAGAGCGTTCCCTGCAGCATGGGGACTACATTCCCCTCTTCAATTCAACCTCTATCCTTGCTTACCTCCGCCAGTGGGACCAGAGTGGGCGCTATGTCGCTGCCTTCAACTGGGGCAGCGACGCAGTGACCCTTCAGCTGTCCCACCCTGACCTGCCTGCTCAGGCTGTGGTCCAGGTGAGCACAGATCAGGTCAACCTGGCCCCCGACAGTACTGTTGCACTCTCTGCGTTGGAGCTAGGCCCAGGCCAGGCTGTCCTGCTACAGTTTCCCTACATAGCCTAGAAAGAAGAGAGATCCCAGCACCATCTGTGTGGGCACTGATAAAGTAGTCGTCACTTATTTTTTTTGTATTTACATTTTCTAGGGAATTCTGTTACTTTAATGGGGTATAAAGTCTGAGTCATTCAAATGGCCATAGCATTTTAGCATGCACTCAACAATATATTTTACTTGAACTCCTAGAACATAAACTGCTGTGAATTAGTCCTGTATTCTGGAATACTGTGTTGGTCAGACTTACAAACACCTGTACACATCGCAAGCACCAGTCAACACTTCTGCAACTATCGGTCTTTCTTGCTGTTACTGAAAATACATTCCAGACCATGAAATGCAATGTTTGAATTTATCATTTTAAAAATGTATTTTATTGGCTTTTTTTTAAGTTGTCTTTTCAGGCCATAGTTGGCCTCTTACTGAAATGTTATAAATGTTTCTTACATGTTTCAAGAATGATCAATTATCTGATGTTGATTGCTTTGTCAGCAGAAGGTGTAAAACACATGAAAGGTGGAGGGGCTTAAACTCTTTCCTCCTACTAAATTAAATTTGCATGATATAAAATGAGGGGGAAATAAACAACTGAATACAACCTTTACTAGTCTGTTTTTATTTAGGCTAGTGTGTGCTTCCAATGGTGTGGGGAAATCTAAACCTGAGGTTAAACATTAAAGCTAGCCCTCTGCACTTGAACATCTCTTATTGGTATCAGGTGGCCCTTAAAGGCCTACATTTAAACTTGGTACATGCAGGGAGCTCTGTCTCACCTGACAATTTTGACACGACTTAAACATTTATCTACCAACGCTGCTTTAGACACAGTGACTGCTCCTGTTTGCACCCACAGAAGTTGGTCAAGAGCTAGTGATTGAGTACGGAACTAATATATAAGCTTTTGAGTGTTAATCTATAATAAAAATGCATACTTGTTGATTAGCTGGGACTGGGGGGGTGGAATCAATTATGTACACGCCATTGGCCTAGTTTCTATTAGAAAGGGGGGGAAAGATTATCCATTGTGCACTCTTCATGAAATGGTTCTAAATTTAGCTGCTTGACATTGTTCAAGGTCCCAAAACCCTACACTCTATACTACTAGTGTGGTTTGTGTATAAACTACTAAACCTCTTTCACACACTTAGACATGGCAAACTACCCCTTACTTGGGTTTTAATGGTGCACACTGTTAGAATACTGAAAAGCATATGCTTTTGAATGGATGTCTGATCTAATCACTACACCAATCTCATAATGGTTGTAGTTGTCATGTAAGGATGAGTAATGGGGGGGGGGTGGGGGTTTAGGGGAGAATGCATCAGTCTGATGCTTGAGGGGTATGAAAATGGAGCCTCGTTATTAACACCAGATCTGCTGAACAAAAATTTCAGCAGAGAGATGAGAACTTTATGCTGAAGGCAACAATGGAATCTTAAAATTATTTTTGTTATGAAGGCTTTTTCTTCCTGTCTGATTTTCTATGTCAGGTAGTCCTGAGGGTGCTAGCATTCAACCTTGATGTAGTGCTCTCCTTGATGTTCTTGTCTGTTTTCTATTATGTCATGATTTGTGTGGACTCTAGGAAGATTAGCTGCTTCTTCTCACAACAGCTAATGGGGATTCTAAAATACCAATACCTTCCAGGAATTGCAATGGGGTGTATTGCTCTTATCTTTCTCAAACTTTTTCTTAATTGGGGTCACATTGACTCTAAAATAATCTGTTCTGTGTTGAGTTGGACTTCTAAATGTACCATCTCAAATTGTTATCAAGAGCATTTTCATTGTTCTCTCGTCTGGACATGCATAGTTTAGGGCCTACATGTATTCTATCCCTAAACAGGGCCCTTCTACTATAGCAAAAATGTCATCTGACTCTAAAGGGCTTCTTTGATAAAATCCCGAACTATCCCTTTAAGATTGGAACAGCCTTTACACTCTCTGGGGAAGACTTCTGGTCATCACTAGTTACCACCGCCACAAAGTCATAAACCCCGCCCATTTCTACAATTTATCGTAATGTGGTTTTAAACCTTAACCACACTGCTAATCTTAAATTAAAACCAAAACGCAAGTTTTTGTATTCATTCATTTTTATGCTGTGGTAACTTGTGGAAACTCTCCCTGACGCATTGCAGGTGGCTGAAAACCAATCTAGTCCGGTTTACTGGGTCAGCTGATGTGCACCGTTGATCTCTCTCTATAACGTCCTGGGCTAGTTCATACAAACAAAGACAGAATTTACATTTCCTAGAAATAGAGAATGAGCATTATGTAGTTGGTTTTCAAATACAAAAGTTTTCAACGATTGGATACTTTGAAACGCGACTTTTAAGTGAAGGATAAAATTGAGAATAGTCCACGTTGCAGATAAATCTAAATTGTGCCGCTCGATCTTTAAAATAAATAAATATACTATATTATGTATATTTTTTATATATATAAAAAATATATACGTATATTCGGTGCGCGGACACCATAGTTGCTAGGGAGTGCAGTGTCCTGTTTAAAATCTAAACCAAAGCGGATTGATACACAATTTGAAGCGGCAAAGAGCGCGTAGGACTGTAGTACACTTGATTATCATATTTATCAAGTCGTTGTTAGGTACAGTAGGTAGTAAGATCAAATCAACATCAAAATGGTAAGTTCCCTTTCTGTACACAAAAAAAATACACATTTTGGATGAATATAATTGGCGTTGAGCCAGGTATAGTACTAGAGCTAACTGGCTAGCAAGCTACACTACATGGCTAGATAATGTGTTGGCTTGGTTGCTTTCTAACTGTGCGATTGATTAGCTAAGCACAGCAGACTAGGTTACTCACAACATTATGATGATGGCTAACGAGATACAGTAACGTTAATTACATGTGTTATGAATGTGGTAGCTAGTTATTTCTGCGTCAAATTCAGTCGTTAACAAGGCTGTTAGTTGTGTCCTACACAGACAGCCAGTTCCGCTACGACGAGGAAACGAACTACTATAACGTTAGCTAAAGTTAGTATGGCTGTTTGTCAAAACTATCCACCTTGGCTTGGTGTCGCTGTCGTCTTTGTTCCACATTAACATTCGGTAGTTTTCAAGGCTAGTTAATTTACCTATACAGTCGCTAGTTAACTAGTTTTGTATAGTTAACTATTTTGCCTAGCCAGGTAGCTAACGTTAACTAGCTGGAACTGAGAGCTGGTCATGACGAGAAATAATTTGAAGTAAGCTAGATAAACGTCCAATGTGACTTTTCGTAACAAACTAGGATCATTTATGCAGGATGTTCGGTAAATTAAAGTAACATGTTAGGATAATTAGGTTAGGGTTAGCTAAATTAGCTATATATATATTTTTTTTTACGTTAATTTTATTAAAGCTGGATTGCTTCTAGACATGAACGTAACATCTGGAATTTGTCGGTTAGCATAATGTCTATTTAACAGTTGGGTTCCTCAAAGTGTTGTAAACAAACGTTAGCTTCTTCAATGTCTTCCGAACTTGGTGAAGCAACGTTACTATATATTGTTCTGGCTAATTTCAGTTCCAGTGGGATATCCCCTGATCCAATGTGTTGCTTTCTAGGCCACTGTGCGGCAGCCTGATCAAACATTTGGGCAAATATGGTGCAAGACGGACTCATTTTTAGACAGAACATCACTTGCTAGCACGCTAGCTAGCTAATAATGCGATGTTGCAACTGAAGATGGACGTATAGACGACTGAAGTGCAAAAAAGGGGAATCCAAAATCAAAAGGTGTCATTAATGATATTGTTTATTGCTTTCAGGCAGATCAACTGACAGAGGAACAAATTGCTGGTAAAGTGGCTGTATTTGCTCAAACATTACCAAGGAGTTCAGCATTATGGATGTGGAGAGTGACCGTATACATTTTTTCATTCAGAGTTCAAAGAAGCCTTCTCGCTGTTCGATAAAGATGGAGATGGCACCATCACCACCAAAGAGCTGGGCACAGTGATGCGCTCGCTGGGACAGAACCCCACAGAGGCCGAGCTGCAGGACATGATAAATGAGGTGGATGCTGATGGTGAGAGACTTAAAAATGCTCTCCAACTCTCCCCATCAGATTAGGGTGTTGATAATGTCCTGATGCAGTATCTGATTGGGATGAAAGACTTATTACATTGTAAAAATAAAAAAAACACTTGTTCCTGTGACAGCATTTTTCTGTCATCCACAGGAAATGGAACCATTGACTTCCCTGAGTTCCTGACCATGATGGCTAGGAAGATGAAGGACACTGACAGTGAGGAGGAAATCAGAGAAGCTTTCAGAGTCTTTGACAAGGTCAGCTAAACTGAGGAATGGAAGACTTTTCGATTATCTTAACGTGGCAAGTCATAGTAGTGCAAATACTAACCAATGGGTTTCATCACTCCTAATAGCTCTGTCTCAAACCTCTCCAGAGTTTCAAAATTCAGAATTATTTGACAGCTAATATTCAGAAATTGCTCAGTAATAAGATCTGCATGTTAGTTAACACTAAATTCAAACCCCAAAAATTAATTGATTTCTTGTTGCAGGACGGTAACGGCTATATCAGTGCTGCAGAGCTGCGTCACGTTATGACAAACCTTGGTGAGAAACTGACAGACGAGGAGGTGGATGAGATGATCCGGGAGGCTGATATCGATGGAGATGGACAGGTCAACTACGAAGGTCAGTTTTCCCGTCTTCTCTCTATCTAGTTTTACATTTACGTAAACATGAACAACATTGTATATTAGTCAGACAATTTAATTGTCCATTCACAAGCCAAGAAAGTACAAAACGAATGCTGTCACCCAATTTAATCCATTCACAACATGCATTCCAGCTTGCTTTGTTTTGTCGTCATAGCAATATATAAAGCAGGTTGTTTTAGGTATTAGTGCTGCAGTTAGACAATGTTGTTGTCATTCCTCCGTTTGGGCAAGATGAAGTGGCTGAGTCAATTGTTACTGTAAAAAGGAACATTTTATTTTTGACTACCACATCCCCTTTGATCATATCAGTGTTGGTAATCCTTCTGTTAGACAGGCGTTGCTCTGCTACTTATATGTCCTAGTGTCCATTTTGTGTCTGTTAAAACCATCTGTTTAATGGTTTTAAAAGGCAACAATTGACAAATGTCACTGCAAATTATATTGCAATAATTAAATGTTTGGAAAATGGCTCCATATTATGACGTGTGTGCACAGATGGAGCAAACTGTTGGGCCATGCTCATGAAAAGGTAAAACATTGAAGAATGTAATGAATGGCACGAAGCTGCAGAAATACATTTGATCTTCACATCAAGATATCGAAGTGTACACAGCCTTGCTCTCAACCACCACTTGAGGCATGGATAACAGAATACAGCTCTGATGAAAAATTAAACATGGCATTATACCACAATTATTTGTGATACTAATGAACAGCCCCTTCAAAAACTTGCACATCAATTTGCAGTCTAGATTCCGTTAACTCGTGGTTGTGGAGATGGCTCCCAAATATTTGTAATAAAATAAGCTTTAAATCGCTGTCTCGAATATGGTCAGGCTCAATTCCTGTTGGGTATTGCATTTCTTCCGTGCTTGATATTTTGGAGGCACATTAGGCCACATATTTGGGTTCAGCTGTTCTTTGGGTTCCTCTTGTGCCGTGTGTCGATCACTTGTCAGCTAAGACACAAGTGGTATCTTATAGAATGTGAAGAATGGAGAACCATTTGCCAATGCAATGTATGTATGTATGCCTGCCTGCCTCCAAATGTTGGTTCCAATCTTGTCTTTCAGAATTTGTGCAGATGATGACGGCAAAATAATACCGTAAACCCAAAAGAACCCTTCACCACCAGACCAAACAGTGGACAACACACTCACTGTCAACACTCGAGTGTCCTCTTATTTATTTTTGCTTTGCATTTGGTTGCTTTCCCCCTTTGTCCATTTCGCTTGATTCAGGCTCATCTGCAAAATCTGTTTTCTTTCATTGTTCCTCTCTTATGCTCTTTTCTTTGACATTTTCTGTTTTCTCTCAAGTAAAATATTTACATAAACATATACTAAAATTGTCGAAAACAAACATGAACAATTTCAAGCTAAAATATATACAGGAAGAGAAATGCATGCTGTGTTACTTTGGGAATATTTTTGTGCTACACTGCTTGCATTGTTTTTTGTTTATTACATGGTCTATTCTCATGCCATTTACGGTTGTAGATATTTGCTAACTTTTAGAAATGCAAAAGATTAACATGATGGGAGGTGACAGGATTTTAACAATGAAATAGACTAATGTACTTCCATGTGTGTATGCGCATGTTTTGGTAAACATTTTTGATATGTACGTTTGGGTATAGCAGACATGGTTGTCCAAGGACTCCCCTGTGCTGTATGCATATCTCCATTATGTCCTGACATTAAACATTTTGAAAATGTTCTTCTGCTAGAGCAGGGGTGTGTTCATTATGCTGATTCTGTTGCAAAATGTTTTTGATTAAACTGCGAACAGAACATCTTGTGTTTTGGTTAATTGGTTTCCCTAATGAAAGCCCCTGGTCTTTCTGTTCAGCACCACCACAGTCTCGTTTGAAATGATTTCTGCTATTTTAACAATCAAGTAATGTTTTCATGTACATTTCACTTATGCGTAAAGATGTAAGGTATTACCATTTTTTTTTAATGGTTATGACCTAAGTGGCAAACTTCTGCTCTGAACAACTTTATGTACTATTAGGATATTCATTCCCCAAGCAAATGCCTCTCGCCTTGTAATTGTGGTTTTAAAGGAACCCTGTACAAGAAAATACATTTCCCCATCTACTATTTTTGAAAATGTTATCTGTGGAAGGGTGAATACAAGTTGAGTCTGATTGTGGTTTTGTACTGAACTTGTGTGTATGTGATTGAAGTCATGGTCTGTGTTGTCGCTGTCCTACCTATCTGATCATGCCATATTGCATATTTAACGTGACAACCTTTCATGTTATCCATATTTTAGTTTCTCCCTCCCATTCCTAAGTTTACTTTTTTACTGTCCATAAATGTTCTTTCTGTTAATGATCTTTGTTTAAAAAAAAAATTGAAACCTTTGCCTGTTATGTTCTTTCCCTGCCCTTTAAAGTTGAGTTGTTTAGAGGAGAATGAGAGATTACGCATTCCATTGCTATTTAAACTCTGACCAGTGTTTCTATACCAAGATGCCTGCCTTTCATTTACAGTGCATTTAGAAAGTATTCAGACCTTTGTTACGTTACAGCCTTATTCTAAAATGTGTTAAATGTTTTTCCTCATCAGTCTACACAATACCCCATAATGACAAAGAAAAAATAGTTTTTCAGATGTATTTGTTGCATAAGTATTCGGACCCTTTGCTATGAGACTTGAAATTGAGCTCCGGTGCATCCTGTTTCCATTGATCATATTTGGTGTTTCATACAACTTGATTGGAGTCCACCTGTGGTAAATTCAATTTATTGGACATGATTTAGAATGGCACACCTGTCTATATAAGGACACACAGTTGACAGTACATGTCAGAGCAAAACCAAGCCATGAGGTTGAAGGAATTTTCCTTAGAGCTCCAAGACAGGATTGTGACGAGGGACAGATCTGGGGAAGGGTACCAAAAAAATGTATGCAGCATTGAAGGTCCCCAAGAACAGAGTGGCTTCCAGCATTCTTAAAATAAACAAGTTTGGAACCACCAAGACTTTTCCTAAAGCTGGCTGCCTGGTCAAACTGAGCAATTGGAGAAGGGCCTTGGTCAGGGAGGTGACCAAGAACCCAGAGTTCCTCTGGAGATGGGAGAACCTTCCATAAGGACAATCATCTCTAAAGCACTCCTCCAATCAAGCCTTTATGGTAGAGTGGCTAGATGGAAGCCACACCTCAGTAAAAGGCACATGACAGCCCGATTAAAGTTTGTCAAAAGGCACCTAAAGAACTCAGACTGATGAAACCAAGATTGAACTCTTTGGCCTGAATGCCAAGAGTCACATCTGGAGGTAACCTGGCACCATCCCTACATTGAAGCATGGTGGTGGCAGCAGCATCGGTTCACATTACAACAGGACAACAAACCTAAGCACACAGTCAAGACAAAGCAGGAGTGGCTTCGGGACAAGTCTTTGCATGTCCTTGAGTGGCCCAGACATGAACCCGATCGAACATCTCTGGAGAGACCTGAAAATAGCTTTACAGTGACGCTCCCATCCAACCTGAAAGAGCTTGAGGATCTGCAGAGAAGAATAGGCGAGTTTCTCCCAATCAGGTGTGCCAAGCTTGTAGCGTCATACCGAAGTAGACTTGAGGCTGTAATCGCTGCCAAAGGTGCTTCAACAAAGTACTGAGTAAAGGGTGTGAGTACTTTTGTAAATGTGATATTTCTGTTATAATAAGTATATCACAAAGTGAGTACACCCCTCACATTTTTATAAATATTTGAGTATATCTTTTCACTACTTTACAGTGAGTGTTCAGCTTGTATAACAGTGTACATTTGCTGTCCCCTCAAAATAACTCAACACACAGCCATTAATGTCTAAACCACTGGCAACAAAAGTGAGTACACCCCGAAGTGAAAATGTCCAGATTGGGCCCAAAGTGTCAATATTTTGTGTGGCCACCATAATTTTCCAGCACTGCCTTAACCCTCTTGGGCATGGAGTTCACCAGAGCTTCACAGGTTGCCACTGGAGTCCTTTTCCATTCCTCCATGACTACATCACAGTGGATGTGGATGGTCTCAAACATGGTGGATGTTTGAGACCTTGCACTCCTCCACCTTCCGTTTGAGGATGCCCCACAGATGCTCAATAGAATTTAGGTCTGGGGGCATGCTTGGCCAGTCCATCACCTTTACCCTCAGCAAGGCAGTGGTCGTTTTGGAGGTGTGTTTGGGGTCGTTATCATGTTGGAATACTGTCCTGTGGCCCAGTCTCCGAAGGGAAGGGATCATGCACTGCTTCAGTATGTCACATTACATGTTGGCATTCATGGTTCCCTCAATGAACTGTAGCTTCCCAGTGCCGGCAGCACTCATGCAGCCCCAGACCATGACACCCCCACCACCATGCTTGAATGTAGGCAAGACACACTTGTCTTTGTACTCCTCACCTGGTTGCCGCCACACACGCTTGACACCATCTGAACCAAATAAGTTTATATTGGTCTCATCAGACCACAGGACATGGTTCCAGTAATCCATGTCCTTAGTCTGCTTGTCTTCAGCAAACTGTTTGCGGGATTTCTCGTGCGTCATGTTTAGAATAGGCTTCCTTCTGGGACGACAGCCATGCAGACCGATTTGATGCAGTGTACCGCGTATGGTTGGAGCACTGACAGGCTGACCCCCCCACCCCTTCAACCTCTGCACCAATGCTGGCAGCACTCATAAGTCTATTTCCCAAAGACAACATCTGGATATGACGCTGAGCACGTGAACTCAACTTCTTTGGTCGACCATGGCCAGGCCTGTTCTGAGTGGAACCTGTCCAGTTAAACCGCTGTATGGTCTTGGCCACCGTGCTGCAGCTCAGTTTCTGGGTCTTGGCAATCTTCATATAGTCCAGGCCATCTTTATGTAGAGCAACAATTCTTTTTTTCAGATCCTCAGCGAGTTCTTTGCCATGAAGTGCCATGTTGAACTTCCAGTGACCAGTCAGTATGAGGGAGTGTGATGACACTAAATTTAACACACCTGCTCCCCATTCACACCTGAGACCTTGTAACACTAACGAGTCACATGACACGGGAGGGAAAATGGCTAATTGGGCCCAATTTGGACATTTTCACTGAGGTGTGTACTCACTTTTGTTGCCAGCGGTTTAGACATTAATGGTTGTGTGTTGAGTTATTTTGAGGGGACGGCAAATTTACACTGTTATCCAAGCTGTACACTCACTAATTTACATTGTAGCAAAGTGTCATTTCTTCAGTATTGTCACATGAAAAGATATACTCAAATATTTACAAAAATGTGAGGGGTGTACTCACTTTTGTGATACAATTTTTGCTTTGCCGGTGTTGGGTATTTGTAGATTGATGAAGGGGGGATAAACCCCATTTCAACCAGTTTAGGATAAGACTGTAACGTAACAATGTGGAAAAAGTCCAGCGGTGGGAATGCTTTCCAAATGCACTGTATTCTCGTACTGTGCAATGAAAGCAAGTGTTTGACAATTCTATCAATAATATGGACAGACAGTATTTGACCTTGTATCTCTATTCTGTCAAGTTTTAATATCGCAACATTTAGCACATTTGCAAAATATCTTTAGTTGGTAATGTTGTGCAATAGTAGTGCATCTTGTGTTTATGGTCTGTACCTAGTTGAAAATCAATTATGTATGTCTATTGGCTAGGAGCGGAGGACACACACAGTATGCTAACCTGGTAACTAGAGACTTTACAAATCCTAAGGATCTCTTCAATGCATAATTAACACCAGAACTATACAGTGCATTTGGAATGTATTCAGACCCCTTGGCTTTTTCCACATTTTGTTATGTTACAGCCTTGTTTTAATATTGATTACATTTTTTCCCCTCAATCTAAACACAATACCCCATAATGACTAGAAATTGAGCTCAGTTGCATCCTGTTTCCATTGATCATCCTTGATGTTTCTACAACTTGATTGGAGTCCACTTGTGGTAAATTAAATTGATTGGACATGATTTGGAAAGGCACACACTTGTCTATATAAGGTCCCACAGTTGACCATGCATGTTAGCCAAAATCCAAGCCATGTAGTTGAAGGAATTGTCCTTCGAGCTCTGAGACAGGATTGTGTCGAGGGATAGATCTGGGGAAGGGCACCAAAAAATGTCTGCAGCATGGAAGGTCCCCAAGAACACAGTGGCCTCCATCATTCTTAAATTGAATAATGTTGGAGCCACCAAGACTCTTCCTAGAGCTGGACGCCTGGCCAAACTGAGTTATCAGGGGAGAAGGGCCAAGAACCTGATGGTCACTTACAGAGCTCTCTGTGGAGATGGTAGCACCTTCTAGATGGACAAACATCTCTGCAGCACTCCACAATCAAGCCTTTATGTTAGAGTGGCCAGATGGAAGCCACTCCTCAGTAAAATGCACATGACCACCTGCTTGGAGTTTGCCAAAAGGCACCTAAATACTCTAAGACCATGAGAAACAAGATTCTCTGGTCTGATGAAACTAAGATTGAACTCTTCGGCCTGAATGCCAAGCGTCACTTCTGGTGGAGAACTGGCACCAGTCCTACGGTGAAGCATGGTGGTGGCAGCATCATGCTGTGGGGATGTTTTTCAGAGGTAGGAACTGGGTGACTAGCCAGGATCGAGGGGAAAGCTGAATGGAGCAAAGTACAGAGCGATCATTGATGAAAACCTGCTACAGAGCGCTCAGAAACTCAGACTGGGGCGAAGGTTTACCTTCCAGCAGGACAACGACCCTAAGCACACAGCGAAGTCAACGCAGAAGTTGCTATGGGACAAGTCTGAATATCCTTGAGTGGCCCAGCCAGAGCCCGGACTTGAACCCGATCGAACATCTCTGGAGAGACCTGAAAATAAGCAGCAGCTCTCACCATCCAACCTGACAGAGATTGAGAAGATCTGCAGAGAAGAATGGAATAAACTCCCCAAATCAGGTGCCAAGCTTGTAGCTTCATACCCAAGAAGACTCAAGGCTGTAATCGCCACAAAAGGTGCTTTAACAAAGTACTGAGTAAAGAGTCTGAATGCTTATGTAACTATGATATTTGCTAAAAAATAAAAAACGTTGTGATTATGGGGTATTGTGTGAAGATTGATGGGGGGAAATACTCATGAATCCATTTTAGAATACGGCTGTAATGTAACAAAACGTGAAGGCGTTTGAGTACTTTCTGAATGCACTGTACATATTTTTTTTTAAAAGTAGAATGAATAACAGTGCAATGTTATAATTACTCTAAAAATTTCACCATTTGTGTTTCACGGTGCTGTGTAGTATTAGCTGGCTGTTTCATGATAAACTCCTTGCACGATTCCTCTACCCCGTCAACCAATAGCTGAACAGGTGCGTGTGTGTGTATTGATTGACGTTGGGTATTACGAATAGCACACATTAATTCCAAACAATTAGCCAGGGGTGTAATCCTTAGTTCAAACAGTTGATAAACGTTTCGTTTTGAAATTTAAAGGAGAATTTATGTTGGACAAATTCAGGTAGGTGTCTCCCTGTTTCGTTTAGTTTGCGAAACGTTTTACAACAGAATCAGCGGAAAGAATACACCCTTGAAACTAAATTGACGTAAGGAAAAATCTAACCAATAGCAGGTAGCCAAGGGGTGGGCGAGTCGTCTGAATGGGTTTAAATGTATTATCTCAATAGACAGCTAGCTAGTCATTCTAACACCAGACTTTTTTTTCAGCCATCAAGGAGGACAGTTAGCAAGGGTGCACAGAAAAATCATAAAAGCCACATGCACTGAGGTAGATCAATTTACGCTGATTGAAGAGAAGAGCGAACTGCCAGCGACAGTCAAAAGCGCCACACCAACACCCATGCTAATGTCCGATAGCCACTGAACGTTAGCTGGGAGACTTTAAAGCCTCAGTCATTCACGCATTCTACTGTAGACTTGAGACCGTAAGGTAAGTTTTTTTGTTGTGTTTTTGCATTACAAGTCTTGGAGAAAAATAGACCATTTGGGGGTTGTTTATGTTGCTTATCCCGTGGTAGTTGGCCAATATCCACCCATCATACTATGTTTTTACATGCAGGTCCAGAGCTGCTTGCTAGTTAAGTTGGTTGGCTAGCTAGCGAGTTAGCTATGCCAATTACTGTAGCCCTTTCTCATGGAAGTTAGTTGGCTGTGAGGTGGCTGCATACTAAGCACCGAGCAAAAGTGTACACTAGCCGACAACTCCCCCAAATGATGGTGACATTTCCACATAGCTAGCCATTTACAATGATCCGCGACAATGCCCTTTTGGACTCCAGTAAAAACTAGTGATGTACATATTCGTTATCTTCTGACTGACAAATAATACACCGAATGGACGTCAAACGTGAGAACATTGATTGAGATTGGTTTGTTTGCTCTTTCGATCAGTGAAGCACCTCGACTTTGGTGTTTCACCAAGCACTGGTGAATCGGTCAAGAGTTCAGTGGAACAGAAACTGTCTGGACAGTTCATTCATGTGCATGTTGTATATGTGGGAATGTCTGGAAAGGATTCTCGTATAAAATCTAGTTTATAGCGTGCAACAACGTGTAACTTTTGGACTCCTGTTCACTCATTCTGATATATAGACCTAGCAGTGTTATTAAATTATTGTCCTCGGAACCCATGAGGTGTGTAGGTAGACAAGTCCGAGGTGCAGGCCAGACCCTTGGCTTGGGTATGCAGGACCAGTCTGAAGAACACTGCGGTGGCATAGCCTTTATTGTGCATGAGTGTCCCAACCATCTATTGTGACATTTCCTTATGGTTTCTACTTTTTTCATATCTTACCAACTGTTGTCCATGAATAAATCAGACTTTGATACCAGCTTTCTGGTATACACTTAAGCAATAAGTCCTAGGGGGTGTGGTATATGGCCAATATACCAGGGCTAAGGGCTGTTCTTATGCGCAACGCGGTGTGTTTGCTTACAGCCTTTGGCCGTGCCATATTGGCCGTATACCGCAAACCCCCGAGATGCCTTATTGCTATTATAAACTGGTTACCAATGTAATGAGAACTGTTAAAAAAAAATGTTTTTGTCATACCTGTGGTATATGGTCTGATATACCTCAGCCATTCAGCATTCAGGGCTCTAACCACACGGTTTCTGATCTGAAATAACAGACACCTGTGTTTTGAAGTTGGCTTAATAATACTTTCCTGTGGATACATTTCCACAGGCAGAAATCAGCTGACAATGGGTAGAGTAAGTTTAAATGTAATGTACATTTGGGACATAGGTTTGCTTCAATAGAGAACTAGCTTTGGGGCTATAGCTGTCACTACATTTTCAGTCTGCAACATTGCTAGACTTGGTTTTTGAATGTCATGGTTACCGATGGCATTTAGGCCTAGGTTCAAGTTACCCTTGCCAGGCTTATAGCTTACTAAACACTTAGCTAGGAAAGAGACTACGTTCAAATATGGCATGGTCTTCGTGCTAGCCTTTTTGTTTTCCACCTACGGTGTATTTGCGTGTACTGTCTTAAGTTTGATTCCGGCTGATCAATCCCTTTAACAGAATACTTCGGGGTTCTGGCAATGAAGCCCTTTCTCTACTTTCCCAGAGTCGGCTGACCTAGTGGATAACATTTTTATGTCTGGTAGTTAGCAACTTCAAACTGCACTTTCCTCATTGCCAAAATCTAGAAGTATCCCTTTAAAGGAGAAGTTAACTTTGCATTTTGATGTAAAAGAAATCTGTATTTTGGATGTAAATTGCATGTTATAGTAGAGTCCGCACACTTCTGCAATTCTGTAATTTTACTTACATTTTGCTTGTTCTGCAGTGCCAAGGCGTGGATAACACATGCACAAAAACACCTAAATGTACATCCTTCTAGAAACCGCAATGCTCTCAGTAAAGTGATGCAGGTCTTATAGATGTATGTGAAATTGTCATTCCGAGCGATATCTGCAATGTTATATTCCATTTTGTGCCATTCGAGTGATTTCCCCTGTCCACTAGTGATACTTCTCCGTGTAGCATGAGCACTCTGAAAAGTATGGCATGAGTCGCACAAAGTGGTATGTAACGTTGTGGTTGAAGTTTGGAATCACACAATTTTAATATGTACAACATCTAAAGACCTGGATCACGACAGAGAGAGTTGCAGTTCTAAAATGAGATACTTGGGTGTTTTTGGAGCTTTTATTGTTTAATCCACTCCCTGGCACTGCAACATGTGCATAAGGAAGTCCATCGCTGTTTGGGGTACATTTTTCAAAACCAATTTAAAAAAATAGTGTGTGGACTCTTGTATAATATGCCATTTACATCCAGAATGCAGATTTGGTTAAACAAAAAGTGCACTTTTCCTATTTAATATAGCTGGATCTATGCAACATGTCATAGTACTCCACTCAAGCTTAGATCTTTTGAGGTTTGAGAATGTCTCTAGGGCAAATATTGCTTAATTGAGCAGGAATTATTGTCGTTGCAGAAATATGTCCCGCTACCTTGCCGAATGTAGGCTTCCTGCAACACTTCTATTAGGTCAAAGTCCTTCTCATATGTTTAATGGTAGTCTACGACATTGACTCCTTGTACTACAATTGTAGTTACTGTGAAGATTATTGCGGGCAAATCGTGAAGAAATAAAAAAAAAATTCACCTACTCCCCATGTTTCTAGAATCTAAAATGAATTGTTGTGAAGAGCATCCCAGATCTGTTCCAGATGAGTTGATAAAGTTGAGGCTTTGTTTCTTCAACACCGCTTCCATACCTCATGTATGTTTATAATTGCATGGTGGGGTTGTTTACCCAACAACAACCTCAACTTGCTACACTTGCACTCTGGTTATATTCAGTGCTATCAACACAAGTAGCATATGTCTTGGCTACTGTGTTCAGAATGTTTAGGATTCAGCCTCTAAATTGAATAAAACTAAACTTTTGTAATGATGGTCGTAAACAGGCTACTGTAATCAGTAATCAGCCTACTGGTAACCATTTACTATATGCCACATCAGTGTTTGTTGAACTGAGTGTTTTTATGCGTGTTCAGTCATCTGGTTTTAAGACCAATTAATTGCCCCAACATGTTCTAGTATGTCTGTGTGGTGGGAAAGACCAGCACAGAGACTAAGCCTGCCTACATGCAGACTGATTTTATGGAATATGTAAACCACCTTGTTCTGCCTGTCATGGCCCATTTTCAAAGTCATCAGGTTATTGATGGCCATGTTTAGGCCCATGTATTTATGAGTGACATATTGGCAATATTTGGGTAATGATGGTAGTGAAGTCTCTGCATGTCACTAGGGTCCTAGTCCTATGCTATAGGTTGGTTTGTCACAGGGATTGACGTTACATTCTGAAAGGCACTTGCCCATCGGTAAGTTGGGTGCTTTAAAAAAAAAAAAAATTGGTTGCCTGACGATTATCACTTGGTTGAAAAAGTAAACTAGTTATTTACATACAGAAGTGCCATACAGCCTGCCTTTCACTTACACATGGGGAAGGAATTAGAAACTGAGAACCCAAATGCTAAGAATTCCAGTAAATCAGTAAAAATCTCAGAACAAGCTAAACTTGCTTGACTGCCATAAATTGTCTTTCACCTAATACAATTGGATGAACCAGAAAGGTCAGGTTTAGGCTACTGGAATTCTTTGCAGTTTGGTTTTCAATGACTTGCCCAAATGGGGCAGGCTCAACTTGCGGGACTGCTCAATTTACTTTCCCCAGGCAATAGGGCAACACCTTAATATCAATCCCTGAAATCTCAATGAAAGTTCTCTGTGTAGTTTTAACTCATTAGGTAGTCAACTTATTACAGTAGCCATCACGTTTTACAATGTGAGGCCTGGGCTATTTCTCTTGTCTAGAAAGAAGGCACTTTAGGTGACAATGGAGAGGCTGTTCAACAAGGTCAGTCTGCTGATGTGAGGTCCTTGGTGCCAGACTTTCTCCAGAGCCCTCATTAAGCCATAAACACACCCTGTCAGCTTGAATACAGAACACAATGAAATACGTTTGCAGCTCATTTTTGGGTTGAAATGGTTGACGGGTCAAATTACAGTTGAAGACAATGTACCAGGCTATATTACAATAAGCTGCCTTTTAACATGTATCTCAAATGATTGGACCAGAGGAATGTCGTCAAGAATATCCTGTTTCATTTGGCCCACTTCCATTCATTCAGCCTCAGACTAGCCTCATTTCTTTTCTTTTTTTTTGTGCCAACTCTGCTCCCTCTGCTCTTTCCTTTTGCTTTATTTTCAAGTCATTTCTATTCATGGGAACATAGTGAAGTCTTAGGTTCATTCACCTGCATTTATTGAGGATGTTATAAATAAAGGATGTCACGTGCAGTAATGTACTAGGTTAGGGATTTCTTATCAATTCTTTGGTTTTATTCTAATGCCAACATGACAGTGCCATGAGAATTTCATAATAAATGGTATCATTTGTCCACATGGCAAAACAAATATTTCTTATCAAGGGGATCTGACATCAAAAGAGCATTCCTGCAAACTGCCCTTTTCTTTTTACCTTTGAACCTGTTATTGCAATGTGCGCTTTGCAGTATTTTGTTTGGTTTTGTCCCAATCTGTTTCATTTTCAACATGCAGTGCAGGTATAGCTATAATGAAGTGCCCGTATGATAGACTTTTTAATTTGATGTCCTATATTTGGGATCACAAAGTACTGAACGTGTTATGGCTTATCAGTCTCTTGCTCCTGCCAATGCAGCAGTGGATGTGCCATTGCTGTTTATGCCAAACATTTTTAGTGTTAGGATTGAATTCTGGTGTATCAAATCATATCCACCTCTTAGTGTTGATCAGTTAGCCTGTTCATGTGACTACTACTTATACAGATGAGGTATTTCCAAATCTGGAGAACTGGTGGTCGGACCATGGACAACTGAGCTTTGTTATGCTGGAGTTACGAGAGGTCACTACGAGAGGTCACTAATGCTGCTGTATCGGCGGACCAGTCTCATGATATTGTCACATCAACAGGCCAACACTTCGGATACTCTGAAGGGTTTGGATTGATTTGTGTGCTAGGCTGGTGTGTTAGAGGCAGTTGGACATTCAACCATTTTATATTTAATTCTTGTTGTGTTCAAACCCAATTTAATTTCCCCTTGGCCTTTTCTAATGAATCAAGTATTGTCGAATTGATCTCCTCTACAGGTCCTCTGAATTGGAATGTTTTACTCTTTTCCCATCTGCGTCCCATGGAGCTTCCACCCCTGCTGTGTTCAGTCAGTCACTATTTGTTCAGATGGAAAGTGTTTACCAAATTATTTCTTTAAGTTCCACCTCCTGTTTTTTTTTTGTTGTCGTCACTGACCCCTGGGTTGCACATGAATGCTTTGTTTAGTCAGTTGGTATGGAGTGTTAGGCCAGAGGTCTGGTCAGAGTGTACTGTAATAGAGGTTAAAGATGTCCTCCAGCTATTTTATTTAGTATATTTTTTTACATATAAAATCTATATCTCAAGTATAAATGCAGTGAAGTACACACTTAAGGTAAAAAAAATAAAATGTTTGGTGCAAATGTTTCTAGACACAACTGATATTTCTACAGGTAAGTCGGGTAATCTAGTATTCCCATATTCCTTCCAAGGTAAAGCAAAAGGAAGTGTTAGGCTTATTTTATCTGTCTGCATCTTATCACCTTGAAAAGTTAAATTTTTACTGTCCGTTAAGTCAGTCCCCATACAACTGTATATAGGTCAGGACCTGTGTTGCATCATGCATGGGCTGTCTGTTTACTCCCTAACCACACCCTTCCTCTATGAAGATGCTGCTGCACGTTGGAGGTATGCGTTCGGCCCTGGGGCTACTGGCTGTCAGGAGGGCATGCTGCCTGTCTCGCACCACCCACAACTCCCCTCAGACACTGGAATACAAGCCCATCAAAAAGGTCATGGTGGCCAATAGAGGTACCCTAACAATTCTTCTACCTTGGTATTTCTGACACTAAAACGCTGAAATGTAAACCAAATTGTTGTAGCTAGTTTCCTCTCACCACATGATTACATTTTCCTGAGACTGCATGATGACAGCTGAGTAATCTAACTACTTGTAGGTGAGATTGCCATCCGTGTGTTCCGGGCGTGCACTGAGCTGGGGATCCGGACAGTGGCTGTCTACTCTGAGCAAGACACCGGCCAGATGCACAGGCAGAAGGCAGATGAGGCTTACCTCATAGGGAAGGGCCTGCCGCCCGTGGCTGCCTATCTGGACATCCCTGACATCATCAAAGTTGCTAAGGTCAGAGATGTGAAAATATATTTTGGAAACTTTTCTGAACCAACTGTTACTGCTCTTAAAGATCACAGCTTTATGTTTTTCCACATCGTTTTATTATTTTTCTCAGGAAAATGATGTGGATGCAATCCACCCTGGGTATGGCTTCCTGTCTGAGCGATCAGACTTTGCTCAGGCATGTGTCGATGCTGGGGTACGCTTCATTGGCCCTTCCCCTGATGTGGTGCGCAAGATGGGAGACAAGGTGGAGGCTCGATCCATCGCTATCCGTGCAGGTAGGCTGGACACTCACTCACTGTCATGTTCAGGACCATCTGATGGATGTTTGTTTCGTGTTTTAAAGTAATTTCTTCAGCAAAATCATCAAACATACAGCTGGCATTGTGTACTGTTAACTGTTTAGTTAAGCTCAAATTGTTGGATTGTTTTTGCTTCCAGGAGTTCCAGTTGTACCAGGGACAGACGGTCCCATCACTTGCCTATCGGAGGCCCAGGAGTTCTCCAACACCTATGGCTTTCCCATCATCTTTAAGGCTGCCTACGGTGGTGGGGGCAGGGGAATGAGGGTGGTCAAAGAGTATGAGGCGAGTATAAATATCTGTGCCTAAGTAGAGGCTCCAGTCTGAGTGTTTTGTCTTTGTGCTGGCTGACTTATTGATCCCCGTCGGTTGACGTGTGTAGGAGCTGGAGGAGAACTATCAGCGTGCGTACTCTGAGGCCCTGGCTGCGTTTGGGAACGGTGCTCTTTTCGTGGAGAAGTTCATTGAGAGACCCAGACACATTGAAGTGCAGATCCTGGGTGAGTTTGTTAGACTGTTTTTGTTGCGTCTTTTTAAAAGGGTTGTATACAGTAGATCTAATCACATTGTCATCCCATCTCTCCCAGGTGATAAGTATGGTAATGTTATCCACCTGTATGAGAGGGACTGCTCTATCCAGAGGAGGCACCAGAAGGTGGTAGAGATCGCCCCGGCTGTACAACTGGACCCACACCTCCGGGACAGACTCACCGCTGACTCTGTCAACCTGGCCAGACAGGTACAGGATGCAACACACACGCTTTATGATACATTCTTTTAATAGGGAGTGTAGAGCTGAAACCTTGTATTCCTTTGTCATTTTCAATGTTTAGAATTTTGGCACTGCTGCCTTTTTAAAATTGCTGAGCTGTATGTATTTGCAGTTTTGAATGGAATATCAGATGATCATTGTTTGAGTTGAGTGGAGTTTAAGTCTGTTTTTATTGTGCAAAAACACTTCTCACAGACACCATAAACATCAAGGATGAAAGTTGAGAAACCCTGAGTTTGTTCGTTCTTGGCCTTTCGTTCAAAACGGCTCATAATGAAAAATGTCCTACATTTAAAAAATAAAAGAAATTAATTGTAGTAAGGAAAGCAAGGCCCTCAAAGCACAATGTTTTAAATTCATAAGCTACTCTGAGCCTTTCTAAATGGGTGTTCTCATTCGGTGTTGTGCTCATAGAGGCATTGGAGACATGTGGGAGAAGGATATGGAAAGGAATATTGCAGTTTAAGAAAGGGATTTAGAGACCAAAAGAGCAATTTCGATTTATAAGTGTCCTACAGGGAAGGAAGAAAGGATCAAAGTAAAAGACTAGAGCCTAATTAAAGCAGTGGAAAGAAATTCCACCTGCAGGCTACCAATTGGCACTCTAGATGGCAGCATTCAACAACAGATGGCCAGAGGAGACTGCCACTAGTAGTGAACTGTTGAGACTGCCACTCCCACTCACAATAAATATCACCTGTAAGGGGGCTTTCACACCATAGTGTTTACTCCCTTAGTTCGGTTGGTTTGAACTGGTGTGAACACTGTCCGCACTAAACAATGCATGGTGTCTCGCTCAAAGGGTGGTCTCGGTCCGATTCGTACCGTTGTGCGGGTCGCTGCAGGTGAGATGGCAGTCTGGACCAAACACGGGGGGGAAAACAGTTGTGCCGTATTATTGATTGTTTGACTGCGAGTATTTGATGACCTGCATGCTGCCTCATAAGTAGATCTCTGAAGCATTCTGTGAGTCGGCCTATAGCAGCACATTTATGAGCGCAACCGGGGGGAGGCGGCGGCGGCCATGGCAATATAGGCTACTGAATATAGTCTAGTCATGTAGCAGCTATTGTTTCGTGGGGGGGATCCAATTGAACAATAATGGAACTCTGATTCGAACTATAGCTCAGCACTGTGCTAAAATGTCCTAACAATACGCAATTGAAGAATTTCCTGATTGCAATCAAGCTGACTTATTTTGTTTTTTTGAGGTGGAAGCAATTACTTTGATCTGAAAACAGTTACTGTTGTCAGTGGCATCCCACCGATTTCCCCATCCTGTATGAGATAAACTATTAGACGTTGTGTACACTAGCTGGTGTGCCTGTCATGTTCACCCTTGAGCAAGCTGTATTTTGCAAGTGCTTGTATTACATTTTTTGCTGTTTTTGGGATGGAAGAGGGAGGCAGGGGGTGGGACGAGTTTGCCATGTTTGAGGGAGTGCAGAAAGACCTGTGTGCATGTGGCCCTCAATTTGGGATCGGCCACTGTTGAACTGCCTGAACTCATCCATTCAGCCTGATACCCAGACATGCACTACAGTGACCAGTCTCCCACCCTATTTGCTCTGTCAATAACTTAACAGAATGGAAAATATGACTACACTAGCATTGGTCTGTGTGAGGGAGAGGAAAAGAAATTGGGTCTGAGTGAGGGACAGAATTTCTCTCCATCTGTTCAATCATATGGCAGTGAGGAATGAAGAGGAGTGGTGACGAGAGCGTTTGGCTATGCATGCACTTCGAGAAACCTGCTCTCCTAACGAAAACAAAACCCTGCCAGTGGTGGTACACTAACAGACTCCTCCCACATCAGCACATTGTTTGCATATCAGATGTGTTAAGCCCTTCAGCATGCGTTTCCACGAGGGTCCAGCTTGTCATGTCAAAGAGTTTCAAATTTCCTTTAGAATTAGTTTGTTGGTCTTATCTATAAGTGAATTATAGAGTAAATGTTAATGCTCAATGATTCTCCTGTTCTACTATCCTGTGGGATATCCATAGATAATCATATGACAGTCCATGACTTATCTAAGGAGGATACTGTTCACCCATATACCTTTTTATATAGCACCTTCCCCAGACCCTAGTCAATTTTATAATCACTTTGATCTGTTATTTAAAGCTTTAATCATCTGTGGTTAATTTAGGAAACTTGATTACAACTTCATTAAAAGCGGGTGTTCCATCCCTTTATCTCAGGAGTAAGCTGTGGACCAAAACATCAGTGTGAAACATGCTTTGGGTAGATTTAGTTATGATTTGAGATGAAATTTTGACTAGAATACTAGGGTAATAAATTCCTCCGATACATTAGAATATTGATACACGTGCTTGTCAAGGCGTGGTTATAGGGATCACTCTTGTATCTGAATTGAACATCCAGTGTACACTGGGTGTGCAAAACATTATGAAAACACCTGCTCTTTCCATAAGACTGACCAGGTGGGAGCTATGATCCCTTATTGATGGGTTAAAGAAAGATTTTTAAGCCGTAACAAGTCTGAACATATTTCGATGTGATTGTGTGCTGATAGTTCGTGGAAAAGTGTTTTTACTCCAACCCCAGAAATGTTTGTCATTCAATTACAAAGCTACCACAAGGAGTTTTGAGAAGGTCAGAAAATAAAACTTGAATAACTGAAAGTGCTAATGAAAAGCGATCTCTGTCAAAACTAGTTTGTAATATTTGTCTCGTTTCCATGGTGACCACTCTACCCAGAGCCTCTTAAGAACATGTAGGGGTGTGGTCACAGCCTTGATACGGTCTCCTACTTCCATTCTTTTCTCTTCTTCTAGCCCACATGCTCATTTAATTCATTTTACACCACCCCCCCCCACACCATTGCACTCTCTCCAACTGAAAGCCCTGTATTTTTGTTGTCAACTGAGCCAGCATTGACATATTTAAAACAGCAGATTGCCTTAGTTTCTGAATTGTTGTTCTTGCATGTACTGTACCTGTTATTGGTGATGGAAGCCAAGAGTTCCTATCTGCCGGTGTCTACCACGTCTCGTCCCCGCTCCATCGGTCTCGTCCCCGCTCCATCGGTCTCGTCCCCGCTCCATCGGTCTCGTCCCCGCTCCATCGGTCTCGTCCCCGCTCCATCGGTCTCGTCCCCGCTCCATCGGTCTCGTCCCCGCTCCATCACAGCCTGGTACGGCAACTGCACCGCCCTCAACCGCAAGTCTCTCCAGAGGGTGGTGCACAACGCATCACCGGGGGCAAACTACCTGCCCTCCATGACACCTACAGCACCCGATGTCACAGGAAGGCCAAAAAGATCAAGGGCAACAACCACCCGAGACGCTGCCTGTTCACACCGCTATCATCCAGAAGGCGTGGTCCGTACAGGTGCATCAAAGCTGGGACCAAGAGACTGAAACAGCTTATATCAAGGCCATCAGACTGCTAAACAGCAATCACTAACTCGGAGAGGCCCACTGGCCACTTTAATAAATGCATCACTAGTCACTTTAAACAATGCCACTTTAATAGTGTTTGTCTTTCATTACTCATCATATGTATATACTGTATTTTATACCATCTATTGCACCTTGCCTATTCTGTTTGGCCATCGCTCATCCATATATTTATATCTACATATTCTCATTCACCCCTTTAGATTTGTGTGTATTAGGTAGTTGTTGGGAAATTGTTAGGTTACTTGTTAGGTATTACTGCACTGTCGGAACTAGAGCCACAAGCATTTTGCTACACTTGCATCAACATCTGCTAACCATGTTCATTTGACAATGTGATGTTTTGAAACAATTACTGCTTTGCATACAAGCCAGTGAATTGTATGCGTTACAGCTGGATGAGTCAACAGACTTGGCATGCACAGCTCCTGGTATTTGTTTTTGGAAGGTCAATTAAGACATCGTCTTCTGCAAACCACTGGACAGCTTTGTGACATCAAATGGACTTTGGTGGTAAAGATGTGTTATCTGTACTGATGGTGCAAAAGCCATGACAGGGAGACATGGTGGAGTGGTAAAGCGCATGCAAGCAGTTGCTCCCGATGCCACTTGGGTACACTGCAGCCTCCACTGAGAGACTCTTGCTGCCAAGGGAATGCCTGACAGCTTGAAATACATTTTGGACACTACAATGAAAGTGGTTCATTTTGTTAAAGCGAAGCACCTGAGTGAGTTGGGTGCGCAATTACACAGGTACTTTCCAGAAATGTATGACACAAACAACTGGAGTCGTTATCCCTTTCATGCCCTGCCTGCAGTCCAGCTACTGATATCTGAACAAGAGAGCCTCATTGAAATTTCAACAAGCGGTTCTGTGAAAATGGAATTTAATCAGAACCCACTGCCAGATTTCTGGATTGGGCTGCGCTCCGAGTATCCTGCCTTGTTTTGAAATTCACTGTTCAACTAAGGGAACTTATCTGTGCGGGATACAGAGCTGAGGTAGTTATTCAAACATGTTGCACACAGTGACTCCATTTGAACTTATTTGACTTGTTAAGCAAATGTTTACTTGTGAACTTATTTGGGCTTGCCATAGCAAAGGGGTTGAAATACATATTGACAGAAGACATTTCAGCCTCTTTGTTAACCAAAAAAAATATGTATATATATATTCAATAATCTTTAAACATTTTTATTTTGACATTATGGGGAGGTGGTGTGTCTGCCTGTGACCTAAAATCTCAATTGAATACATTTTAAATTCAGGCTGTAACACCTTGGAAAAAGTCAAGGCGTGTGAATACTTTCTGACGGCACTGTACATACACAGCACTTATCCTGTGTGACATGAACTGCCTAGCCATGAGCCTGCACCTTCACGTGGGTGACTGAATGGATGAGCGGGTGCCTGCCTAGCTGGCAGAGATTAGTTTTTGGCAAGGGATGAATTTCAGTGGTTCAGATTTGTGAATTTGGTTAGTGCTATTTTGATACCCCGCAGCGCTGTGGAGGGGGAAATGGGCTGATTTTATATTAAATCCTGCTTCCTCTTTGGCTGAGCTCTAAGGCTGTCTAAAAATGACTATAATCACAATGGGATATCGCAGTCTTCAGTAGATATTAGCTGGCAGTCTTGTCGTTTTCCCTTTTTTTTTTTTTTTTTTTTTAGATTTAGTTTTCTGTAGTAGTAGTGGGGGGGGGGGGGGTGGAGAAACTGATTCAGTACGTGTGAGACTTGGTTTATTCTTTGTATGAAGTTAATTTTAGCTTTTGAAACACAGAATGTGTAAACTCTTCCAATAGAATTCAGAATTTGCCAAGAAATCCAGGTATACTTATTTCTTAAAATGTCTTTCCATGTCCTCAGGTAGGTGAGGAAGTAGAGGTTTGCATCTAATTGGATTTGTCCTGTGTGTACAGGTGGGCTATGAGAACGCTGGCACGGTGGAGTTCCTGGTGGATAAACATGGAAGGCACTACTTCATCGAGGTCAACTCCCGCCTACAGGTGGAGCACACCGTTACTGAGCAGGTCACAGAGTAAGTTAGACATTAACGAGGAGGCCATGGCTGTTACTTGGCATTTCAATGTCACTTATCTGACGACCTGTGAGACTGTTCCCTGTCTGGTCAAATTATGTCTGTTCATGGTAAGCGTCAAGACTGTCCTTTTGCTCACTGTCTTTATAAAGGTTGGGTCCCAATACTTCTAAATGGCTTCATTGTGTCAACTTAACTGAAAACAATATGTAGGTAAAAACATTTCAAACCCATATCCATGTAGATCTTCTACATTCTGGCAAATCCATGTAGGTCTTCTACATTCTGGCAAACTTAGTGCTGTTAAGGTCATGAAATGTTGGATGACCCTAATTGGCCATTCGAATAGCAAAACACAGAACGGGCGTCTGTATTCAAGTAAATTATGGTATATGGGTGGACTGGCAGCCATTTGTGAGGTGTACCCATAGGTGCAAAGCGGGAAGTAAAAGCAGGAAGTGTACCCACCAATATGTGCTGTGATTTGTTAATTCATCTCAACTGAGAATGTGGTAGCTGCAGCCCAATATGACGACCAGTGTATGGAAAGGAGTGGGTGTATGGAAAGCACTCTGCTATAGTGTACTGTTTTTAGCTGTTTCTTACCACGCCAACTACTGTACCGTAAGACTTTGGACTTCTGTTTTGAAGCCAGAGGATGAGTTTGAGTTGTATTTCACTGTTTTACACCATTTTAAATGTTCAGTTATAAAACTGACGATTTGTTTATTTTTGATTAAGTATTGATGGGAGGACTGTTGCGTCATAGGTTGTATGCTTATACTTACCGTGACTGTCAACTTGATGTTGGTTACTAGTTAACTAATTCCCACGCTCCTGCTGGATGGTAGTGCTTGTTAAGCAGGAGCGAAGGGTACTCTGTCCTGGTGCTGTTGCTGATAACATCTAGATGTCATCAATGTGACATCTAGATGGTTATCAATATTAGTCATTTCGTGTTGGCTGCTATCCTACTTGAAATAAAATCATAAGTCATATACATGAATTTAAATCCATATAGTCATGTAGGTAATCTAGTCAGTATTTCCAGATGAGTGGACAAAGGAAAGATCCTTTTGGAGTGTGAGTCTAGCCAATGAATGAGTGTTTTCAGTTTCTGTTTTTTGATGCTTTTTCTGCTTGATTGTTATGGTTGACTTGGGTTTCCTCTGCTTGGGAACTTGATTGAAGAGTTAAGTTTATCATGGAGGAAGAAAAGGAACCAGATGGGAAGACATGATACTACTTAGTCAAGGACTGAACATCTTGCTTTGTGATAACGCTAAGGAACCCTACAGAAGTGTCGTACCGATGAAGTAAATGGACTGCTATAGCAGATGCTTAAGAACATTATGTTCTTATGCCGTTTTCCTTTTCCATATAAATCACAATCCAGGTTGTCTGAGTTTTACATTAAGAGCCAGAATCCTAGTCCACAAATAGTCTCGCAGTGCTATGTCATTTGGACTTCCTACTCTGGACACTAAAGATGATGAAATGCCTAATCTCACCTGTCAAATGCATTTAGAGGTGAAACGCTGACAATAGCATGCACTTATCAGATGCAGCAAAGTCCTCTATTTAATAATTCAGGAGGGATGAAAGAAAAGCGGCATCATTTTTTAACACTGACTCACACAAATTGATATGAATTGTTTTTTTTGTGTGTTTCTCCTGTGCTCCTGGCACAGACTTCTGTATTTGTGCCTGTCTGCTCGCGTGGAAGGAATGTAGGTTCATTCATTATAAATGTCCATCTTGTCACATGAAATTGAAACTGTCAGACTGCAATTGGCATTCAGCGGGAGCACTCCTCTGAGTGATTGGGTCTGGAAATGCACTTGATTCTTATTTCGGAAACTCACCAAAAAGGCATTTGAGCCACGCCCACCAGCCGCTGGCCATGTTCTCCTCCAGCTGGGTTGAATTCTCAGGACTGAATATAGTTCTCTGGTGAGTAGGTTATTACACGACAGCTCTGTTTTTGGCTGTCTGCCTCCACCTTTTATCATGACTTTCAATTGGTCACAGTGACTAAGACCAATTAAGGCCCCCTTCTGTCATTTCCAACTAAGTTGTGTGGTAATGGGAATCACTGGAAATGGCCCATGAAATCGCAATGTGTTAACTCCTCAAACTCTGACTTCCTCAGTCTCATAATAGCATTTCTCTCATTTCAGTCAATGTTCATCTGTCCTTTTTTGGTGCATTCATCCTTTTTTTTGCGTTGCCATAACATCACCTCTCTAGGAACAGTATCCTGCTGTATGGAGGCCATGTACAGTACATTTGGAAATTATTCAGACCCCTTCCACATGATGCTGCCACCACCATGCGTCACTGTAGGGATGGTGCCAGGTTTTCTCCAAATGTGATGCTTGGCATTCAGGCCAAAGAGTTCAATTTTGGTTTCATCAGACCAGATAATCTTGTTTCTCATGGTCTGAGGCATCTAAAGGACTTTTGGCAGTCCAAGAGGGCTGTCATGTACCTTTTTTACAGTAGTGGCTTCAGTCTGGCCACTCTACCATAAAGGCCTGATTGATGGAGTGCTGCGGAGATGGTTGTCTTTCTGGAAGGCTTAGTTTTGTTTGTTTGAAAGTATATTGGAAGTTCATAGTAGCTACCTAGCTTATGTTGGCTCCCGAGACGCAGTTGGCTTCAGTTGCTGGGACTGCTTTTATCTTTCCAGTGATCCTGTTGACCAAAGACGTCACAGCTAGCCTAGCTGCTAGCTAGCTGGACATCAAGCTGGCAATGTTTTCTTGAGCGCAGCCCACAACGTGGTTAGCCATTGTGGCTGGGACGGCAGATTGTCCCTGGTTTGTGGCTGTCAAGTACCCTGCAGTTTGTTTTCAATTTTCCTGTGACCTGCCCAGTCTGGAATTGCGAGGAGTAACAGCCTAACATGCGTTGATAGCTACCATGACAAAGCCCAAAGCCGGCGGTAGTACCATTTTGAGGACTGTGCCAGTGATGTGTCTCTATCACACGTTTAGCATCTTTTAAACAAAGAGACCTATAAGCAAGAAAAGTGTTTTGTCCAAATACTCGGATTCTACTAATAAAAGAATGGACGACCTGACCAGAGGTCCAGGACCTGAAGAACAGTAAGCAGAACAGTGTACCAGAAGAGGGAAGAACTGATCCCAGCCATGAAAGCTGCCAGAGCTTGTGGAGACATTGTGTACTTCCATTACGACACTCATTGTCCACCCTCCCTCCCAGAAGCCTGCAAGGGATGAGAGCGAGCCAAGCCTATGGGTTTGTAGCCTCAACCCCGCAGCGCACGCACCAATTTATTAATGGACTGCTAAATGTATATATTTTTCTCTTGCTTGCTCTGCTCTTTTAAATATTATGTCTCTCTGATAAGCTACCCAGGAAAGGGCTGAAAATAGCCCATATTAATACATGTAGCCTTAGCAAGTTATTGATTTCATGAACCTTCTGTCATCTGATAACATATTAGCCATTTCTGAGACTCCCTTAGATAATTAATGTGATTTATACATCAGTAGCAATACAAGGATATAACATCTATAGAAGAGACAAATGCTTATCAGAGCCATACTCCTGTAATGCTTAGATCTTAAGTGTTGTGGTTGCAGGTTCACTTGGCACATCTAAAGCCTTTTCTTTTCGGGTGTTGCTGTAGGTCACCAAGTGCTAACAGTCAGTATCTAAATCATATGTGTGAACTGCTTGATAGTGTGTGTGATGTAAACAGTGCTTTCTTGGGGACCTGAAATATTGACTGGTTTTCATCAAGCTGTCTGCTCAAGAGGAAGCTTCTCACTGTAACCAGTTCCTGTAATCTGGTTCAGGTTATTAATCAAATCACATGTATTTATATAGCCCTTCTTACATCAGCTGATATCTCAAGTGCTGTACAGAAACCCAGCCTAAAACCCCAAACAGCAAGCAATGCAAGTGTAGAAGCACGGCTAGAAACAACTCCCTAGAAAGGCCAAAACCTAGGAAGAAACCTGGAGGAACCAGTGTGCCGGGTGGAGATTATAACAGAACATGGCCAAGATGTTCATAAATGACCAGCATGGTCTAATAATAATAATCATAATAATCCCAGTAGTTGTCGAGGGAGTAAATGTCAGTTGAATTTTCATAGCCCATCATTAGGAGTATCTTTACCGCTCCTGCTGTCTCTAGAGTTGAAAACAGCAGGTCTGGGACAGGTTGCACATCCGATGAACAGGTCAGGGTTCCATAGCCGCAAGCAGAACAGTTGAAACTGGAGCAGCAGCACGGCCAGGTGTACTGGGGACAGCAAGGAGTCATCATGCCAGGTAGTCCTGAGGCATGGTCCTAGGGCTCAGGTCCTCCTCCGAGAGAAGGAGCAAATTAGAGAGCATACTTAAATTCACACAGGACACCGGATAAGACAGGAGAAGTACTCCAGATATAACAAACTGACCCTAGCCCCCCGACACAAACTACAGCAGAATAAACACTGGAGGCTGAGGCTGGAGGGGTCGGGGAACACTGTGGTCCAGACCGGGCCAAACAGGCAGGATATAACCCCACCCACTTTGCCAATGCACAGTCCCCACACCACTAGAGGGATATCTTCAACCACCGACTTACCATCCTGAGACAAGGCCGAGTATAGCCCACGAAGATCTCCGCCACGGCACAACCCAAGGAGTGGCGCCCACCCAGACAGGAAGATCACATCAGTGACTCAACCCACTCAAGTGACGCACCCCTCCTAGGGACTGTATGAAAGAGCACCAGTAAGCCAGTGACTCAGCCCTGTAATGGGGTTAGAGGCAGAGAATCCCAGTGGAAAGCGGGGAACCGGCCAGGCAGAGACAGCAAGGGCGGTTCGTTGCTCCAGAGCCTTTCCGTTCACCTTCACACTCCTGGGCCGGACTACACTCAATCATATGACCCGCTGAAGAGATGAGTCATCAATACAAGACTTAAAGGTTGAGACACTCTGCGTCTCTCACAAGGGTAGGCAGACCATTCCATAAAAATTGAGCTCTATAGGAGAAAGCCCTGCCTCTAGCTGTTTGCTTAGAATTTCTAGGGACAATGAATCAACCGACCAGGGTGTTTTATAGCACTACAGGAACAAGATCATCCACATGTATCAATCACATTTTTACTAATGATGTATACCTTTGTTCTAAAGCTATATCCATACCCATTGGATGCAGTGATCACAATATAGTGGCTATATCCAGGAAAGCCAAAGTTCCAACAGCTGGGCCTAAAATGGTCATACAAAAGAATTTGTGACTTATGTGGATGATTGATAATGTCAAAGGCCGGCTCATAGCCTGTGGCAAAAATGAGGGGACTCGAACAACCGGTATAGGCCAATTAAAAAATGTTCTTTATTGTAAACAAAACTAAGAACACTAAGTCATTTGAGCTAAACCCAACTGCTTTCTTGCACTACTTCACGAGCAGCTCGTAACAGCCAAGGTAACCCCTCCTCCCAATCTGCAGAGTTCTGTACAATATGTACGAAGCAAGGATTTTAAAGTTTGATAAACATTCCAAAGCTCCCTGGCTCTGGGCATGGAATGCAGTAGACTTGTTGTGTTTAACTTTAAGCTGTTTGAGTACCTAGGCAAATAAATGGGAGGTAAAGTTATACGCCAGATCTGACTGGATGATTTTTGGAATCCCAAATGTTGAAATAAATGGAGTTATGGTACGCAAGGAAAAAGCTGCCAGATATCTGGTTGCTTGACACATAACCGTTTCATAAGTAGCTATGACCTGACTTGGACCTTGGTAAAGTCCCAACACAATCGATAATAAGATGCTCAAAAGGTTGGCCTATGGCTAGTATTGGATACCAAGGTGCTGGCTTTACAACCTGGTTTGGCCTATGGCTGGTATTGGATACCAAGGTGCTGGCTTTACAACCTGGTTTGGCTTGCTTGTGCGCTGACACGTATCACAAGTTTTAATAAACTGAGACTAAGTTTTACGAACACCCATATGACCTGCCACATCACCATGTGAAGTTTGCAACACTTTATTTCGCAAAGAAGTAGGTACAACTATTTGAAAGACTGGTTCTCCTAGACCCTGATCATAGTGTGGAACCCATTTCCTGACCAACAGCCCATCCAGAAGAAAATAACACTGAACACTATTCTGCACCACTGAATCAGGAACAACTTTGTCAAACAGATCAGCCAAGTTAGTATCGGCCTTTGGCTCAGCCATCAATGAATCTCTAGAACTAGTCAACTGTTCTGTCTGGAGTTTGACTGGCAACTCAAGACTTTCTGGCTTACTCTCAATCTCCTTACGAGAGGCCGCGCGGGTAACCGCACAAACTGGAAATACCTCAGACATAGTTTTGATCCGGCGATTCCCTTGCAGGTGACACTGAAGGTTGCTTCTTACAGATGTTTAATTTGCCATCTGCACACACCTTACTACCTGCCAAGTCATTCCCCAAAGTCATGTGGACTCCCTCTACTGGCAACTGGGGTCTAACCCCAATATCTACACCACCCTCTACCAGACCACATTTTAGGGTAACTTCATGTAAAGGACAAGAGAATGGAACTAAACCCATACCACATATCAGAGTGACCATCAGGTTCTTGGTCTCCTCCCTGACCAAGGCCCTTCTCCCCCGATTTCTCAGTTTGGCAGGGCGGCCAGCTCCAGGAAGGGTCTTGGTGGTTCCAAACTTCAATTTCAAGAATGATAGAGGCTGCTGTTTCTTTGGACAATTTCACTGCTGCAGAAATGTTTGTACCCTTCCAAGATCTGTGCCTTGACACAATCCTGTCTCAGAGCTCGACGTACAATTCCTTCGACCTCATGGCTAGGTTTTAGCTCTGACCTGAACTGTCAATTGTGGGACCTTATATACACGTGTGTGTGTGTATATGTATGTATGTATGTATGTATATATATATATATATATATATATATATTAGGACATGATTTTGAAAGAAATATACATAGATTGAAAGATAGATATAGGACATGATTTTGAAAGATATATACATAGATAGATATAGGACATGATTTTGAAAGATATAGGACATGATTTTGAAATATAGATATAGATATAGGACATGATTTTGATATATATATAGATATAGGACATGATTTTGAAAGATATAGGACATGATTTTGAAAGATATAGGACATGATTTTGAAAGATATAGGACATGATTTTGAAAGATACAGGACATGATTTTGAAAGATATATAGATATTGGACATGATTTTGAAAGATGTATATATAGATATAGGACATGATTTTGAAAGATATATAGATAGATAGATATAGGACATGATTTTGAAAGATATAGGACATGATTTTGAAAGATATATACATGATTTTGAAAGATATATGATTTTGATATGACATGAGTTTGATAGATAGGACATGAGTTTGATAGATGGGACATGAGTTTGATAGATGGGACATGAGTTTGATAGATGGGACATGAGTTTGATAGATGGGACATGAGTTTGATAGATGGGACATGGTTTTGATAGATGGGACATGGTTTTGATAGATGATTTTGTGTGTATATATATATATATAGATATAGGACATGATTTTGAAAGATATAGGACATGATTTTGAAAGATATATAGATATAGGACATGATTTTGAAAGATATATAGATATAGGACATGATTTTGAAAGATATAGGACATGATTTTGAAAGATATATAGATATAGGACATGATTTGGAAAGATATATATATATATCTTTCCAAATCATGTCCAATCAATTGAATTTACCACAGGTGGACTTCAATGAAGTTGTAGAAACATCTCAAGGATCAATGGAAACAGGATGCACCTGAGCTCAATTTTGAGTCTCATAGCAAAGGGTCTGAATACTTATGTAAATAAGTTATTTCATATATTTTCTAAATAAATTAGCAAACATTTCTAAACCTGTTTTCGCTTTGTCTTTATGGGGTAGTGTGTGTAGATTGATAAACACTTAATTTAATAAATTTTAGAACAAGGCTGTAATGAAATGTGGAAAAAGAAGGGGTTTAAATAATTTCTTAATGGTGTGTGTGTGTATATATATATAACTATACTATACTATACTATGGGTGGAGTGTATTGTGCTTTCCCTTCTACATATTCAGGCTTATGGCAGACCTCAATTCTCTCAGCATTTGCACTACTCCAATTCTCCTTCCCACTCCTCTCCCTCAATTAAATTCTCTTTCTGCAGTGTGTGTCTACAGCTCAGTCATTATAGGCTGTCTGTCACTGACCCTATAATGGGTTTCAAATCACTGAGTTGTGGCTAGATTGCAGCTGCACATTTGTCTAGTCTGCGAGAAATTAGGAATGGGAAACGCGAGCGGGGAGAGGGAGAAGGGTACTAAACTGGCACACAAGGATGAGGAAAGCTCGTCAACAGATTGATGTGTTGGGGCTGGTTTAAAGATGACCTGGATCTTATCCATATAGCGCTGGGGTAAAGCGGAGAGACTTTCAGTGGAAGGATTTTTAGGTTATTATGCGGAGAGGGGCATTTTCCCCCACACCAGCGCCACATGCGCCGCATGGCATCAGCAATTAAAGTGGAATAGGAAATCAGACTGTATATAGGAACCCCCCCACCCTTCTGTCTCCCCTTCCCTCCCTCTGTTTCCAGCTCATATCACATCTTTGGTTTTGTGCAATGCAGTCTCCTCCGCCTCTCCTCTGTCCTCGTTTCCTTCTGTATTTTTCTTGTTATTGTCCTCTTCCTTTTCTTTCTTACCACCCCAACACTGTTTGGAACTGCAGCAGAATGTCCATCTTGTGGTCTCTGGATATAGGAGTTAGATTAGATAACAGAACAAAGCAGGGACTCACTGTTTACAGCATGTCTGACATGTTTTAAGGGATTACTACTGCCCCCATTTGTTGTCATGTGTTAGAGACGTTGGTTAAGCTAACACAGTTGTGCATCTTAGATATTTCACCATGCCTAAGTCTAGAAGAAACTTGAGGCAGAAGCTGCTTACCCCCCAAGTGATCTCACCAGATGAGCCCCATGCCCGTTGACTTGAAATGCGGCCACTTACTCCTAAATGAAAGAAACCTCATCTAGTAGATGAAATGTATGGCCGGGTACTCGTCTAAAGAGCCGTGTTGAGAATGAACACTGCTACATAAATGTCATGTTCAAGGCTGCGACTAAATTTATAGAATTGCGCAATTATCTTACAATGAACACTAGTTTGACCCTGTTTGTAGAGAAATTCTTTGTCTAAGTGCTTTTTCTACATCAAATGTATTGCCTGGGGAAGAGTATTCCTGTTTTAGATGGGTTTGTATTTGGTTATTCATGATCTTATTATATTTGCGTACAATTTGGTGATGGGGAAACTTTGCCAACAAAGAAATAATGGTATAAATTTAAATGCAAGTATGAAAATATTGTTGTGTTCAAGTTAGTCAGTTATTCTCGGCCTGTACAGTTCTTCCTGCATTTGGTTCTGTCGGTTTGGAAGAAATTCTGTCTTTATGACACACAGTATCCAGTCTACTCCAAGGCCTGAAATGATCTTATCTTGTCATGTATTGTATCAACATTTGGCCTGTGTGTTTGAGAGTTCATAAAGTGTGTCACTAGCAGCCAAAATAATTCAATTTCATAGCTAGGTTTCCATTGAACTGGTGACAAATTTTTCAAACAAATGTTCTAAAATTCATAAAGAAAATATGCATTTTTTCCCACTGTTGGTGTTTACACCAAATAGACAAAATCAGTGTGAGAAGACTTAGTGCACACAACACAATGTACTTCGCTTATGTTTTCATGTACTGAATAAAAATTAAGTTCAATGCGTTTCCATCTCATTTGAATTTTTTTGTCAAGCATCGATCAAGTCACCAGTCAGACCCTCAATGTTTATTGGAAAGGAGCATGAAGAACACATGTGCACTTTCACCACCCTGTGCAGTTAATCATACTTATCTTTAGCCTAATAAATTGCATGGTTTCCCGAGTCGTGGTCTGAGGACCACACACCATTTCGTGTGACCCTTAAGTTTACTTTGATATGATGGGCATTACCTCCGCTATTTCGCTCAGAATTAATTTTACAGACACAGATCCCACCATGTTGAACAAATAAATGATTTGTCTGCTTTTATTAAATTGTATCGAAACGACCTGGTTCCATCACAGCTGTCTGTTTTTTGTTTTTGTTTGATACGGAATGACTTAACGCGCCTAAAAACTGGATGGAAATGTGGTTTGATACAACAACAACTTCCAGCCAAGACACTGTTACTTTTTAATGTTGAACATCACTAATTTAAGAAACTGTGTCCCTTCCTCTTCATTTAGTAACAACATATTCCCTCAGCCTGGAGGCACAGACATGCACATATGCTTTTTAGCCAGTCAAAGAGGAGTAGAAAAGTGGTGTCGTAGACTTGGATTTGTTTTCTCTATGACCAGTAAAAAAACATTCCTGCATATCGTTAGGAGCCCTAAGAAGTTCAAATGACCAGAATTCATTCTCTACACACCTTTTTTCTTGATTAGAATGAAATGGACAATCCATTTCTGTTAATGTAACAAGTCACCACCACATCTGTGCATCATGTAGGGGAATAGACATGCTGGGCTGGTTACTTTAGGCACAACAGAGTGCATTTTCTTGTGTTTTCCTTGTCAATTTTGACAGTAAAATGATCTTTTTACTCTCCCCCTTCTGTCTCCTGTCAGTGTGGACCTGGTTCATGCTCAGCTGCGCGTGTGTGAGGGGCGTAGCCTGCCAGAGCTGGGCCTGAAGCAGGATAAGATCCGGATCAATGGCTTCGCCATCCAATGCCGTGTGACCACAGAGGACCCTGCCCGCGGCTTCCAGCCTGACACTGGACGGCTAGAGGTAAGCAACAGCCTCCACCTCCCCGCAGGCTACTGCCACTCAGTTATAATGGGCTGCATTCTCTCACTCGGTGTAGGGTCAAAAGGTTTCCTAACCATGAGCCCTGACAATTATTGGCCAGACTTTTTCCTGTTTGGACTCATGTCACGTGTGCAGGAGGGAAAAACTCCTGGCCCTAGTTATGCATGTCCATTTTTTAGGGTAGTAAGGTATTTGATGGCAGCAGATGTAAATCCATGACCAGTGAGTTTTCAGACATTTTCTGTTAAGTCAATGACATCAAATGCCACACGGCAATGTAGAATGATGGGTAGTCCTACACTGTATGTCTGACTGTATTCAACAACTAGTCTAACCACGTCCCCTAATTCCTGAGACTAGTCTGACATATCAATGTGGGCAATTATTACATCATTCCTCAGTAATTTGAGACTGCTAGATGATTTTTTTCCTTCCATGAGAATACATTTCAAGGAGAACGGCAAGGTCCAATTCAGCGTATTTCATCTCGATATTAAATCATTTCAGAGGGAAAATTCACTACCTTGCTATGATAGTTATCAATTAAATTGTTCAAAAAGAAACAAAAATAACTTCATAGCAAAGAGACATTTCTGAAGCAAGAATTTAGCTAGGACTGTCTGGGGGAGGGGAAAACAGAAAATGAGCTGTTATTGGCAGAGGTTTGAATCTTTCTTCTTTTATTGGTCTATTAAATCATTTACAGCATGGTGATGTCCCCAATGAAGGCCAACCACAACAGGCTGAAATTGTAGGCTTTCTTTCCAAACAGCCCTAACACTAAAAGGGCATTATCGTTTTCACAGTATAATTCCAAACTCAAGTGTGGAAATATATAAAAATCACATGAATTATGGTTTTGACTGCATCAAGGTGCTGGGAAAGTGGTAATATTACTTTCTAATTCCACAGTTCTGACATGTAAGGGTGTATCAAAGCAATTGTATTTTTTTGGTTTTACGTTCATGACTTCAAAGACTTTCTCAAAGCACCCTGTAGGATTTGGAGAACTGCCTGTCTGAATGGAGGGAGGAGAGAGTTTGAAATGCAGTTTTGGCCTTTGCTATCCTTGCCTCTAATTGAAAGGCAATATTATGTAGCCATAATTATTGTCCATTAGAGGATTTAGGAGACTATTGGCTAGATTAAAGGGGTTGGAAATTGTAGTTTGAATGCAGCAGGTGATGGGTAGAGCATAAATATGGACGGATAGATGCGTTATGGATGGGTATCACGGGAAATCAATAGGTGTAGAGTGGACACTGATGGGAGAGATGCAGTGTGAATGTCTCAATGCTGGCCAGGGACAGGCTGGTAGATGAGGTGAACACTACAGACAGGTTCTCCACTCTCTTACTCTACTCCTCTCTACTCTCTCACTCTACTCTGGTAGATGAGGTAAACACTACAGACAGGTTCTCCACTCTCTTACTCTACTTCTCTCTACTCTCTCTCTACTCTGCGTTTGTCTGAATAAGGGCTGGCTTTGATCCCTCGCCAGTCTCTGCAACTCAATGTCACCCTTTTTTTTCCCTCTCTCACTCTGCTTTCTGCTTACATTGTGAGAGGAATAAGAATGTTTGTGCAAAAAGAATGAAACAAAACAACTTGTCACATTCCCATTTACAAGTTGCTTACATCTAGTAAAGCCTGGGAAGAGGTAGGGGTGTTGCAAAATAGCCCCATAACAGCAAAGATCCACCATATTTTACAGTAGGTAATGCGGTACTTTTCAACTTATGCATCCTTATTTTGATGCGAAACCCACCACTGGTGAGCGAAATAACTATCTGAGCAATTGTATTAGTATAAAAAAATACTTCTTTTTTTTTCTCAGCTTTATCAAGGATGCCAATCCATTTTTTTTACCTGACTCTAGGTAGCAGCAGTAGCCAGAGTCAGGATGAACTAGCTAGCTAGTTAGGTAGCTAACCCAAAAATATCAAATGGTAATAATCAGTCTGCATTTATTGCTGTTATAGTAAATTGTCCTAATTGTTCCATCGTGTGGTTATAAATCGTGAATCCATCAATACTATTTCACTTGGTGCAGCCGGGCTTGGACAGTGTGCCCCTAGGTAGAAGTTAATTTGAATAGCCAGGTGCATGTGTGTCTCATTGGCTCAGCTGGCAAATCAGCAGTTTTTCTGCAGTATGCCTAAACCACTGTTTCCCAACGGGACAGTTAAAAGTTTATTTTATTTAACTAGGCAAGAACCAATTCTTAGTTACAATAACGGCCTGGCAAAAGACCTGAGGGGACTGGGATAAAAAAACATCTAAATACAAAACACACATCACGACAAGAGAACACTACATAAAGACCTAAGACAACACAACATGGTAGCGACAACAACATGCTAGCAACACAACACACAAACATTATTGGGCACAGACAACAGCACAAAGGGCAAGAGACAATACAATGCAAATTAGCCACAACTGTCATTAAGTGTCAATGATTGAGTCTTTCAATGAAGAGCTTGCGATAAAACTGTCCAGTTTGAGGGGTTTTTTGCAGCTCTTTCCAGTTGCTAGCTGCAGCGAACTGAATAGATGAGCGACCCAGGGATGTGTGTGCTTTGGGGACCTTTAACAGAATGTGACTGGCACAACGGGTGTTGTATGTGGAGGATGAGGGCTGCAGTAGATATCTCAGATAGGGGGGAGTGAGGCCTTGTTGGCAAATCTGATTGTCGAATGGTAAACAACATCTCGTCGCTCGAGCACCCTTACCTGCTGATCTATAAATTTATCCATAATCTAGCATGGGTAGGATGGTCATCTGAATCGGGTTTAGTTTGGTAGCTGCAGTGAAAGAGGAGCAATTTACGATAGAGGAACCAAGTCTAGATTTAACTGTAGCCTGCAGCTTTGATATGTGATGAGTAGGACAGTGTACTGTCTAGCCATACTCCCAAGAACTTGTATGTGGTGACTACCTCAAGCTCAAAACCCTCAGGTAGTAATCACACCTGTGTGGAGAGGGGCATTCTTCTTACTAAACCACTTAACATGTTCTGAACACCTCCTAAACAAAGGTAAAGGGTAGAGAAAGATTTTTGGACACTAAGAAAGCTTTGTTGTAGCGCATTTAACACAGTCTCATCTCAGCTGACCCCTCCCCAGATTATCTGCATATAAATGGATGAGGGCTTCCTACTGCCTGAGCTATGTTGATGTAAATTGAGAAGAGCGTGGGGGCTTAGGATTGAGCCTTGGGGCACTCCCTTGGTGACAAGCTGTAGCTGAGACAGCAGATTTTCTGACTTTATACACTGCACTCTTTGAGAGAGGTAGTTAGCAAACCAGGCTAAAGACCCCTAAGACACCAATACTCCTTAGCTGGCCCAAAATAATGGAATGGTCTACCATATCAAAAGCTTTGGCCAAGTCAATAAAAATAGCAGCACAATATTGCTTAGAATCATGGGCAATGGTGACATCATTGAGGACCTTTATGGTTGCAATGACACATCCATAACCTGAGCGGAAACCAGATTGCATACCTGAGAGAATACTATAGACCTCAAAGCCAGTCAGTTGATTATGCCAAGTTTTTCCAACACTTTTGATAAACAGGGCAAAATAGAAATAGGACTATAACAGTTAGGATTAGCTTGATCTCCCCCCTTTTTAAATAAAGGACGAACCGTGGCTGCCTTCCAAGCAATGGGTACCTCCCCAGAAAGGAGAGACTGGCTTGGCGATGATAGGGACAGCAACCTTAAGGTATGAAAGGTTCTAAACCATCTGATCCAGATGTTTTTGGGGGGTCAAGTGTCAGGAGCTCCTCTAGCACCTCGGACTCAGTGACTGCCTGCAGGGAGAAACTTTGTAGCGGGTCAGGGGCAAAAAAAGAGGTGCATCGGGGCTAGACTCATTAGAAGGGGTGGGATATGAGGAAATGTTGGACGGGCAAGGAGGCATGGCTGAGTCGAATCGGAATCCTGACTTCATGAAGTGGTGATTTAAAGTGCTCAGCCGTGTGCTTGTCAGTATCAACCACTATAAGGGACATGGGCAGCTGTGAGGAGGAGAGTTTATTCTCCAAGCAGGGGCACAGAAAAGCTGCTTTTTAACATTAATTATAATTTTAGAAATATTTTTTCATATTTTCATTTTTAGTAATATTTCATAAATCTGGAACACTGGATGGATACTTGAATATTTGTCAATGGTTCTGTAGGAAATGGCTGCCATTGGATCAGTTTACTTTGTCAGGTTGTCAGTACTCCAAGTCCAGGACTTGGACTCAAGTCACAATTTTTGTGATTCGTGTCTCGACCAGTGGTGACTTGGACTCTGACTTGACCAGTAAGAATGTCTCTCTCCATTGCATAATTCATGGCAATATCTACTGTATTAGCTAGGCCTACTAATTTGGAATGCTGTAAGTCTCCCTACATTATGAAATGTAGCTTCAAAGATTGTTGGATGGCAGCTTTTAGTCTGCCAAGGGTCTCGCGACTTGACTTGGCTAAGACTGGCCCCGTGTTCACACAGGCATTTGTTAACCACGGTTAAGATTATTATTTTTTTTTTTTAGAGCTGGGCTAAGGATTCACACTTGTATTCCAAAGCCCTGGGCTAACGGACAAATGCACATGCGACTAACATTCCATCTCTGTCCACGACCAATGTTATAAGCAATAAGGAACACATTATTTCCTCTTGATTCTAGCCTAGCATTTGATTTTCAACATTGAAGGTCTGTATAAATCTTGCTGTCTGCTCCTACGACCTTGGAAACAATGTTTCACTTTTGAAATGTGATCTCTCCCCATATGCTGTGCAGGGACGAGAAACTTTTCTGATCCAGGCAAAATCGTGCAACAATATTATTATGGATAGTTTAGACACACCTAATCAATCATTCAAGGGTTTTTCTTTCTTTCTACATTGTAGAATAGTATTGAAGACATCAAAACTATGAAATAACACATCGAATTATGTAACAAAAAGTGTTAATCAATTTTATATTATTCAAAGTAGTCTTGCGTCGTTTTATTTTTCTTGATCTCCAGTATTTTCCACAACTAGTCAAATATATTTTTCATGTCTGACTTCTCCTTTTACCTCCTGATCAACCAGTGCGTGAACATTCCCCCATTTTGAGTTTTTCATGTCCTCTGAATCCATTTTGCTGTCACATTTGGAGTTTATAACCAATTTATTGAAGTGATTATATGCTATGTCAGGCCCTATTGGTCACTTGCATGCGACTCATTCGTGTGTCATGTTAAAAGAGCTAGGGAATGTTTTTCCGAAACAAATTAGGGATTTCGGTAACTTTTTGGTCAGTAATGGCTAGTTATGTTGCAGCTTCAGCAACACGGACAGAGCGATACACACTGATGTTCTGTGGTGGTCGCTACAGCAGGGAGGAGAGGGAGACAACTGGTGCTAGTCACGCAGCAAGTAGTACTCCCTCTAGTCACTTGTGTCTTAATCAAACAGAGCGCTTAAAGCGTCAGACAAGCAGTTGATTTGATTAAAACACATAGGCTGTGTCTATATGGAAAAATACTAAAATTTTGACCAATCGATTTGTCAAAAGAACACATGACTCTTGGTCGAGTAAGATAATTTTTTTGTCTGGGACAGCCTGATCACATGTATAGCAGAACACACAGCCTCAGTTTATGATTAACATTTCTGTAGAAAGGGTTGTTGAAAAAACATTATAGGTTGGAACTCTTGCTGTTAAAATACAATACATTGTTATTCTTAACTGGAATTGTCAGGAGAATTCTATACTCCTGTTCATTTACCAATTCAATTAGGTTACCCGTCGTCTCTTATATCATGATTTTGTAAGATACTGATAGAAAATAAAACACAGAGGCCCAGTCTACCAAAGTTAAATGTTTATTCACGGAACGTTCTGACGTGTACAGGACCTTCAATTTATAGTGACACACATACTTCCACACCAACCATCAAATCCGCACGCCAATAGAGCCTAGGGGAGTCCGTGAGAATAGTGTCTTCCTACCCTCCCCTAAGATGGGGAGAGACCTGGGACTGGGAAGTTCTCAGTGTCCCAGCCAAGGTCGCCCCGGATCTGGCTCAGACAGTCTGTTCTCAAAACACTAGACACATTGTTCCCAAAACGTTGATTCTGACTAAAACCACATAGTATTATAATATAATCATCGAATGAGTCTAACCCTTACACACGTATTATAATACTCTAATGATTCAAATAAATTTCATACAATCACATGGTTTCAGGACTAACATTCGAATCATTTATTAAAACACATTTCCTTATCAGGAATGAACTGATTCATCACATAGATGTAGACCAGAAAACAGCGCGCACACACACTGTCCTAATGAGAGGTCTGTGGCCGGTTGAAGTTTTCAACAAGCATGTCTATTCTGGGCTCATTTTGACAGTGCAACCCCAAGGTCAGGCTCAGTACGGTGTCTGTTCTGTACTTTGCTTTTTAAGTATGCCACAGTTGAGAACCATGACTCGCATAGGTATGTGGTGCAAAACTGGATCAGAACATCTACTGCTTTCTCAGTCAGGCAGGAGACCGCTTCCTGCTGTAGATGAGCAACCCAGAAGTGAGTGTGTTTGCCTCGAAGCATTTTGTTTCAATCAGTTTATTCCAGTTCAGAATAAAAAATGACTTGTTTAACAGCAACAGTTTCAACCTAGACTAGTTTATACAGTAAGTTGTATAGCAGGCCTGCTCACTGTTACTCAGCTAGCCAGCTTTGGCTAATGTTAGCTATCTAGCTCTTAGCTGTGCACAAGGGAAATGCTTCAAACTCTGACTTGGAAAAATATATTTGAATGGTAATCCAACTCGGAATTCCAACTCTGGAACTCTGGTCTCTTTCTGGAGCTCAGACTTTACGACCTGAAGATTACTGACCTCATGATTTTACATTATTTTTTAGAGTTCACAGTTGATTTGAACGCTGCATAACGGCGCATCTGCTGCTGAACGAGCACCAGCGTGTGGGTCGCAAAGTGAGCTTCAAGAGAACTGCAGAAAAAAGAAATGGTAAAGCACATGGGCATCTTCCTCACACAGCCAAACCGAGCAGGCTCAGCCAGACCGAGCAGGCTCAGCCAGACCGAGCAGGCTCAGCCAGACCGAGCAGGCTCAGCCAGACCGAGCAGGCTCAGCCAGACCGAGCAGGCACACCGCTGATGAACAGAGGGCAGTTGCACTTGGCCAAATCAATTCCAGTAATTAATTAAGAAATTCAACATTTTACTGAAACGTCATGACCCACCATTAACAGGTCAAGTTAAAATGTCAAAACAAATTCTCAACCAATTATATTAATTCGGGAACAGGTCGAAAAACAAACATTTATGGCTAGTTAGCTTGCACTTGCTAGCTAATTTGTCCTATTTAGCTAGCTTGCTGTTGATACCTAATTTGTCCTGGGATATAAACATTGAGTTGTTATTTTACCTGAAATGCACAAGGTCCTCTACTCCGACAATTAATCCACACATAAAACGGTCAAACAAATCATTTCTAGACATCTCTCTTCCTTCCAGGCCTTTTCTTCTCTTGACTTTATATAGCGATTGGCAACTTTCATGACTTAGGTGCATTACCGCCACCGACCTCGTTCGTCTTTCAGTCGTGGGTATAACCAATGAGGAGATGGCACGTGGGTACCTGCCTATATATACCAATGAGTAGATGGGAGATCTACTTGCAGCGTGATCTGTGTCAGAAATATATAGATATTTTTTTGTCCTTGGCAACGCAGACGCTCGTGAGCAGTGTGGGTGGAATAATTAAATATAGATTTCTAAATGTATTTTGCAGCACACGCTATGCGAGCGTTGTAGTCAGCCTGTGAGTAGGACTGCAATAATGATATGGTGTGTGCCCGCATCCGTTTTGGGAGTCGAGCAAGAGTTGATTCCTTCCGACTCCAATCACAGGAGTCGGACTTGTTTGGAAGAAGTTAGCCAGCCTGCATAGCAACCGCTGTTGCTATGAGGGCTCCCGAGTGGCGTAGCGATCTAAGTCACTGCATCTCAAGTCTTTGCACAGATTAAAGTGTTTTTTTTTTACCTTGGAGAAAATGATATAAATGTACTTCAAATTGCTTGCAGAACGCATCACATGCATATATTTACAGTCTTTCGGATGGGACGATAAACGGGTGTCCTGACTCTGAGGTCATTAAAGATCCCATGGCACTTATCGTAGGGGTGTTAACCCCGGTGTCCTGGCTAAATTCCCAATCTGGCCCTCAAACCATCACGGTCATCTAATAATCCCCAGTTTACAATTGGGTCATTCATCCCCCTCTCCCCTGTAACTATTCCCCTGGTCGTTGCTGCAAATGAGAATGGGTTCTCAGTCAACTTACCTGGTAAAATAATGGATAAATAAAATGCAAATGATTTCTAAGTGCAGCTTTTGGAAGTGTTTCTGGGGCTAGCCCCAAAGTCTGTGCTAATCCTACTCCGGAGCATGGCTAGCTAGTCCCGGGCTAAGGTTGGCACCAGCCCACTTTGCAATGTGCAAGTGTGGACACTCGGAAGGCACTTAGCCCTGGGATAAGGTGTGAATGATGACTCTGACTCCAACACTTGGGACTTGACTCGAGGTTTAGGGACTTGACTACAACACTGTTTAGGATTACTTCACAAAAATTAAACAAATCTCCATTGTATGGGCAGAATGGTTGAATTTAGGCAAGTTGCTACAATTTATGCAATAAATGGGAATTGGAACAGTATCTCCTGTCAACATTCCAAATGGAACTTTGCCTGCTGTGTTATTTGTGGCATAAGAATGTAGGCGATCACCTGAGAATTATACCTGAAGTGACATTATGCTGGAAAGAACATTTTAGATTGATTCATGATCTCATATATTCCCCACCATTGTGGTGGTAGACAATGTGAGCTATGCAGGAATAGAAACGGCAACCAATAACACAATCTGCAGTGTTCATTAGTTTCACACGTAGCAAAACATTTTGCAACTGAAGCCATTTACTCCAAACGGAAAACATGTTGCCCTGTTTGTCACACTTGCTCGTCTCTCCACCCATTGGTGCCCACTGTCAGGTAAACTCTTGTTGCTCATACTTGAAAGCACAACTTGGGTTATGTCATTGATTTAGGTTATAGGGAAATTCATCTCTCGTGGACAGACTACGTGAACATAATCTGACCATATTGAGAGATTTTAGCTAAGAATGAACCTAGATTATTAACGAACTGACCCGATAAGAACTACTTCACAAATATTTAATGAGCAAGAATCCATTGTAAGGGTAGGAGGGTTTAAATTAGTCAAATTGCTACAATTTATGTAATTAAAGGGAATTTGAACAGTATCCCCTTTTTTAAGCATGTCTATGTTCCTAACGGAACTTCCCCTGCTGTGATCTTCTGTGGCATAAGAATGCAGTTCATTACCTGAAAATTATACCTGCAGTGACATTATGCTGAAAAAAACATAAGTCTTTGGTATTACTCGGCTGGGGATCAAACTCCTAAGGTTATTATTTTTTTAAATTCTGTTTTGTCACACAGGATAGGTGCAGTGAAATGTTTTACAGGGTCAGCCATAGTAGTGCAGTGCTCCTTTAGCAAATTAGGGGTTAAGTGCCTTGCTCAAGGACACATTGGAAGATTTTTTTCATCTGGTCGGCTCTGGTATTCGAACCAGCGACCTTTCGGTTACTGTCCCAACGCTCTAACCGCTCTACCTGCCGCTCTAATCTTAGGGTGGAAACTAACCACAAGACCACAGAGTTGGTAATGTGTAAGTCAGCTTGCTTTCTACATTATGAAATGTAGCTTCAAAGACTGTTGGATCACAGCTTTTAGCCTACCAAGGGACTATTGACTCGACTTGAGACTGAAGTATACTGAACAAAAATATAAACGCAACGTGAAGTGTTGGTCCCATGTTTTATGAGGTGAAATAAAACATCCCAGACGTTTTCCATAAACACAAAGCTAGGTTCTCTCATTTTGTGCACACATTTGTTTAAGTACCTTTTTTAGTTTGCATTTCCTCTTTGCCAAGATAATCCATCCACCTGACAGAGGTTTATCAGCTGAAGCATTAAGGTAATTGTAATTACCACAATTTGATAGGTCATTGGGGTTAAATGAGCGTTCAGTGTATTGGCAGCAAAGAGGGTGCATTGATTGATGTTCCTGCTTTGGAAGCCAGTGAACACCTAAGTGGCAGGAACCACACTGATATACTTTAATGTATTCTCTGGCATGTCTCCCACATACAATGAAACATTCTTGTTAAATGTATTGTATTTGTGCTGACAGCATCTAGATGCACCAACAAGTATGTAAACATGTAAAGTGTTTCATGAGCTGAAATGAAAGGTCCCTGAAATGTGCCATATGCACAAAAAGCTTATTTATCTCATTTTGTGCACAAATGTGTTTACATACTTGTTGGTGAGAATTCTCCTTTGCCAAGATAATCCATCCATGTGACTGGTATGGCATAATCAAAAAGCTGATTTTAAATGGCATGATCATTACACAGGTGCACCTTGTGCTGGGGAAAAGGACACTCTATAATGTGCAGTTTTGTCACACAATACAATGCCACAGATGTCTCAAGTTGAGGGAGTGTGCAATTGGCATGCTGACTGCAGGAATGTCCACAAGAGAAATGCATTTCTCTACCATGAGCTGTTTCAAATGTCGTTTTGGAGAATTTGGCAGTACATCCAACCGGCCTCACAACCTTTATTTTAATTGACTGGTTTTCCTTTATGAACTTTAACTCAGTAAAATCTTTGAAATTGTTGCATGTTGTGTTTATTTTTGTTCATTGGTTATGACTTGAATTCCAACACTAGGGTCTCAGGTCTCGAGTTTGACAGACTTAGTGGCAAGAAAAAGCATGTGAACCCTTTGGAATTACCTGGCTTTCTGCATAAATTGGTCATCAAATTTGATCTGATCTTCATCGAAGTCACGACAGTAGGCAGTGTGCTTAAACTAATAAAACACACATTGTATTTTCCTTGTCTATATTGAATACATTTAAACATTTCATGTATGTTGGGAAAAAGTATGTGGACCCCAAGGCTAATGACTTCTCCAAAAGTTAATTGGAGTCAGTCTGTTAACCTGGAGTCCAATCGATGAGATGAGATGTTGGTTAGAGCTGCCTTGCCCTATAAAAACACGCACAAAATGTGAGTTTGCTATTCACTTGAAGCATTGCCTGATGTGAACCATACCTCAAACAAAAGAGCTCTCAGAAGACCTAAGAATTGTTGATTTGCATAAAAGCTGGAAAGGGTTACAAATTCTCTAAAAGCCTTGATGTTCATCAGTCCACGGTAAGACAAATTGTCTATAAATGGAGAAAGTTCAGCACTGTTGCTACTCTCCCTAGGAGTGGCCGTCCTGAAAAGATGGCTGTAAGAGCACAGTGCAGAATGCTCAATGAGGTTAAGAATCCTAGAGTGTCAGCTAAAGACTTACAGGAATCTCTCTAGAACATGCTAACATCTCTGACGAGTCTACGATAAGTAAAACATTAAACAAGAATTGTGTTCATGGACGAAGCCACTGCTGTCCAAAAAAATAACATTGCTGCACTTCTGAAGTTTGCGAAACTGGATGTTCCACAGCGCTACTGGCAAAATATTCTGTGGACAGATGAAACTACAGTTGAGGTTGTTTGGAAGGAACACACAACACTGAAGAAAAAAGGCACAGCACAGCACACCAACATCAACCTCATCCCAACTGTAAAGTATGGTGGAGGAAGCATCATGGTTTGTGGCTGCTTTGCTGCCCCAGGGCCTTGGACAGCTTGCTGTCATCGACGCAAAAATTAATTTCCAAGTTTTATCAAGACATTTTGCAGGAGAATGTTAGGCTATCTTTCCCCCAATTGAAGCTCAACACAAGTTGGGTGACGCAACCGGACAACGACATAAAACACAGAAGTAAATCAACAGAAGGAAATACACCTTCTGGAGTGGCCCAGTTAGTCCTGACCTCATCCCGATTTTGAGATTTCGTGGCATGACTTCGATAGCATTTCACACCAGACATCCCAAGAATATTGCTGAACTGAAAGCGTTTTTGGAAGGAACAATGGTTTTAATTCCTCCTGACCGTTGTGCAGGTCTGATCTGCATCTACAGAAATCGTTTGGTTGAGGTTATTGCTGCCAAAGGAGGCTCAACCAGTTAATTAATCCAAGGGTTCACATACTTTTTCCCACCCTGCACTGTGAATGTTCACACTGTGTTCCTTAAAGACTTAAACGTATAATTGTTTATTTTAAGCAGATTGTTTATCTATTATTGTGACCTAGATGAAGATCCGATCCAATTTGACCAATTTATGTAGAAATCCAGGCTTTTCCAAAGGGTTCACATACTTTTCCTTGCCACGAACTACAGCAATGGTCAACGGTTCCTTTGAATTATTTTGACATCAGTCGATTATTTTTCTGTATTCTGTTCACTATTTGGGCAGGTAGTATATGAAGTAACTGCACATGAGAATTATCGAAGTTTCAAAGTAAGCAGAGGTAAATCCTTCTGGCAACGAAATGTTCAGTATGCCAAAAAAGCATGTCAGTTATCTTATCACTGTGTTATGATCGTTATGGTCTTTCTTTATAAACATCATTACCGTGATGAATGTTGAACTGATAAATGCCTGTCTGTTTGAAATGTGAGCTTCCCATTCTACTGATGAGGTGCTGGAAGGCACCAATTATCTCACTTATTGTTCGGATGATCTGTAATTTAAACTATGCATACCACTCTTCCTGCAGATATTCTCAAGGGCATGACTAATACCTTGGAGACAGTTGGGCATCTGAGAACACTAAAACCAAAGTACAGGTTGTAGCTTCATATTTAACAAGAGTTTTGCCGAATTTGTCCATTAAGACTTCCGTGTTTTTGATATTTGTTGGCTTTCACAGCACTACCAGCTTAACTTGTGAACAAGTCGTGCCATTGAGTTTTTATTGTGTGTGCTTTTCAGATGGCCCAGGGAATAAAGGCAAAGCCGACCATTACATTAGTATTCTGTATTTAGCCCTGCGTTGGCCCCCTGTTTACAAAACCGTCAATGTGGAAAGTGCCAGGATATTCCCAAGGAGAGACGTCGTGATGTACTTGTGAATTCCAGGCAGAGAAGAACAAGATTACTTGCAGACGTTCTATAAACATGCAAAGTATGATTGTGGTGGCTGGCTTTCTAGGCTCTCTGGCAGTGTGATATGTCTAATAGGGTGGTCCCAGATGATAGTTACTGCTCTCAAAGGTTTATGCACCAGAATTGGATGTAGTCTCTGCACTCTGAAGACCAGCTTTCACATTAATCAAATCACTGTTGAATTAAGAATATTACTATTGCCATACCCTGTATTGTAGACTGACTGGACAGGGATCATTGATATGCTTCATTTATTCATCTTGATCAGGGGTGAACAATTCTAGTCCTCGAGGGCCTGATTGGTGTCACAGTTTTGCCCCAACTAACACACCTGACTCCAATAATCACCTAATCATGATCTTCAGTTTAGAATGCAATTTGATTAATCAGCTGTTTACTAGGGATGGGGGAAAAGTGTGACACTAATCAGGCCCTCAAGGATGGACGAGAGTTGCCCACCCCTGATCTAGATACATGTTTTAGGTAAGCTATTTATTTAGGACTGCATCCCATCACAGCCACATCCCAATCTCAGCACAGTGAGACATCGCCAGCTCCCTCCACTTCTGAATATGTATTAGTACCGGTCCTGTTCTCTTCATCCATAGGGGGATGACTATTTGATTCAATGTACAGAGCAGTGCAGGTTACAGGAGAATATTCTGTCTGTTCTGACATCTCCTGCTCAGACTTACTAATACGGCAGGAAAATGTATTAATGTTTTTACATTCAGAATGACCCCTAAATGACTTTAGATGCCCTTAATCTTTTTCCACTTTTAAACATGACTTCCTCATCCAATTCTTGGAATAGCAGAATTGTTTTTGTATTAGAAGGTTGTGAATCTACATTGGGTTTTCTTTTTCTTTTTATATACTTTTTAAAATGTGTAGGAACACAAAGTAAAATAAAAACAAAACAGATCTGGCAGTTAGTGCACGTCATCATTACTTACATTTGACATCTTTGAATTAGACCTTTTTCAAGTACGAAACCCATTTTCCCCAGTATTCCTGACCGCTCTCCTCTTGTGTTCTTAAAGCAAAGGTTATACGGTCCATGTGGTGTATTTCTTTTACAATGTCTATCCTTTGTCACTGTGGGAGTGTTTTTGTAGCCATTTCCTAGCCTTTTTACTGGCTACCAGTAGGACCTTCAAGAGGTACTGTTCTCTATTTTTTATTTATTTTTATTTTACCTTTATTTAACTAGGCAAGTCAGTTAAGAACAAATTCTTATTTTCAATGACGGCCTAGGAACAGTGGGTTAACTGCCTGTTCAGGGGCAGAACGACAGATTTGTACCTTGTCAGCTCGGGGTTTTGAACTGGCAACCTTCCGGCTACTAGTCCAACGCTCTAACCACTAGGCTACCCTGCCGCCCTATTGTGTAAGTTCAGTTGATTCACCCAAGTACAAAGAAATTAGTGTTTGTTCTATGTCAAATCCCATTATTTTCCCCCAGTAAGTTTCGATTTTCGGGGCAAGTCCAAAAGATATGAGAGTGATCCACTCTCGATAGACTGCATTCTCTCCAACAAGGATGTTGGGAGCCAGTCTGTTTTGATTTCAGTTTAGGTGTTCTTCCAACAGAATTCTCTCCATGACCATGAGTTGGTGGAGCTTTGTTGAGTCTCTGTTCAATCATGTTTCATGAGTTATTTCAATGTTAAGTTCCTCCTCCCATTTATTTTTAATATAGTTTGTAGAATGTTTCTTTGAGGGTTGAATACCAAAGTAGACATTTAAAAAAAAATAATAATAATTTATTCCCCCAAGTTGTATGCGTTAATTTTGGAGGTGCTCGGGGGTCAGTCACTTTTATCTCCCTTAAGAAATAGTGTTGAGCTTGTAGGTATCTGTAAAAATGTTGTTTATCCAAGCAATGTTTTTATTTTTTATTTATTTTTTACATATGTCCTGGAAGTTATCTAGGTCCCCATGCCTTATAATTGTACTGAATGATGTGATGCCTTTCTGCATCCATTGTTTAAACCTGCTGTCCTGAGTTGCAGGGATGAAGCTGGGGTCGTATGCAGGCCAACTCAGCAGTTTGATCTCTAAATTATTTTGCTTAACTACCCTAAACCATGTCTTCAGAGAAATTAATCCACTGATTTTGTCTATTGTAGATTTCTATTAACATGTCCTTATTTCCCCAAACTGACTGTATGTGTGTCTCTGTCAAAGTAGCCTCAATGTCTTTCCATTTGGATTCATATTCTGAATCGCACCAACACACCAGAGGTCTCATTGGGCTGACATACAATAATCTTTTAGGTTTGGTAAAGCCACACCCCCACAGTTGTTTGGTAATTGTAACGTTGTAGATCTCTTACTGTTCCAGATAAACCTTGATATCTGTTTATCGCAACTGTTTAGGCAGGATTTCTATGGGCTGTGATTGGAACAAATACAGTAACCTCGGCAGGATGTTCATTTTGATTGTTTCAATTCGACTAAGTTCTAAGGGAAGTGAATTCCACCTGTCTTGGTCATTTATTTTCTTATTAATGTGATCGTAATTCATACAGTAAAGTTTGGGTGTATCTTTTGGTAGATCTACGCCAAGGTATTTAATGGATGTTATACCACCTCAGCTTTTCCTGTGGGGTATAATTATATGCTTGGGTCTTGTGTATGTTAAGCATATACCTTGAATATGTTTGTAAATCATCCATCAATCTAGGTACACTTGAGCCTGGTTCTTTAAGGAATAACAGAACATCATCAGCATACATGCATATCTTATGTCCACTGCCTCTTATTGTTATTCCCTCTAAAGTTGGGTCCAGTCTTATTGCCTGTGCTAATGGTTCTAGGTACAAGGAGAAGAGTGGTGGCGAAAGATTACAGCCTTGTCTTGCCCCTCGTTCTAATTTTGTCGTTCGTGACAAAGGTCTTTCTCTTTATTCTAGTGGTCGGACACGAATATAGTTTTTTGATGCACTGTATCACTACTTTGTTGAAACCAAATATTTCCATAACTTGGAATAGGTTATCCCATCAGTGGATGTTTTCTATGCTCAAGTCTAGGGTTGTCTTCGACCACAAAAAAAATCTTGGTTGACCAAGAGTCATCTGTTTGAATAAAGTCAGCTATATGTAGGCTACTTTGTCTGATGCCTTTATGCACTACAATTAAAAATTAACACCAATTATTAAAGAGGGAGCCAGAGGTCATTCTAGCCAAACCACCCCTGTCTGTCCCCCCAGCTGCAGGATTTCGCAAGTTCTTCCATTACACTCCTGAAGTTGCAGGTAATGGCCTACACCAGCGGGTCTGCAACCTTTTCCATTTAGAGTGCCAAGTTATCCTATCATTTCTAATGATCTGCATACCAGTTATGATTTTCATATGCACATTTTCATGGAACAGTTTAATTTAATTTACAATAGTCTTCATATCTCAAAATAAATGTCATGGTTAATCATATTTAAATCTCAATGAAGACTATACAAATCTAAAAAATAATTGCTATTGCCAATATGTAAGAATAGCCTACATAAAGCCTACAAATAAAAACGCTGCAGTGTAGAAAATGCCCTGATTTAAAAAATAATACATCTTATAAATCACATTGGCTATGCGTGGCCTGTCTGCAACAAACTTGAAACATGAACTTGGTCCAGCCTGAAGCTTGCACTAGCAAACTTGTAATATTGTATAAAATATTCTGGGCCCTCAGTTTCCAGGACCAGTGAGCTCTGGACAGGCCGACATGGCTGTAGGCTATTTGCTCATGGGATAAGAAGTAATCAGTTTAGTTTTTTTTTGACATTTCCACCAGATCATAGCATGACTTTTTTTTTTCTCTCTCCCCTTTCATGCTGAATAGTTATGGAAAGGGAGAGGGCTGGAAAGATTTTTCAAATGGGCTACTTTGAGGAACAATTGTTATTCTCAATGGACTTAATTTACTTTGAGGTGAAGAAAAATCACTTTGAGAAGCTCCACAGTAATGGTGAGTTAAGACAATCAGAAATGGTATCAGATACCCAATGGGCACATTTTATAGGCCTACATTTGCGCGCAGACCAGGTAGCCTAGGCCTAGTTCTATGCGTAATTAGGTGTGTCCTTACTCAAGATTGACAGGAGCCCTCCAAACAAAAGACAATGAATAAGTTGACAACTTGTACATGGAATGAAATAAACCAAAACTAAGTGTCGCTTAGGTTGTGTGCTCAGCAAACAAGGTGCCCACTCCTACAATGACAACAGTAAGACTAATAATATATTGAATGCATTAACAGAAATGACCGTGACCAACCAAACATTATAGATTATTGTCGACCAATAGCCTGTGACCTACTAGTTTCACACTTTCTGTCAAGGCAGGAAGATTACCCTTTTGAAACACTTGAATCTTTTTAGACATTTCTCATCCTTGCTCTGTTGAGTTGGGCAATTTCTCACTTGTGACCAAAATGTTTAATGACATAGCTAGCTGACATTGGGTAAGGCAGAGAACGGCAGTGCTGAGGTCTGGACTGCAATTCTCAGCCACGTTCAATACTCCCTGAGGAGTTTGACATCCCGTTCTACTGTCTCTCTATTGTTCATCTGCCTCTGCTGTTCTTCTCCCCTGCTGTTCTTGTTGTCTCTTGACAACAAGGTTGATGAAATCCGAGCAAGGGTAGCATTCCAGAGAGACATAAGACTGTAACGTTCTTTGCTTCACGGAAACATGACTCACCAGAGACGCTATCGGCGTCTGTACAGCCAGCTGGTTTCTTCATGCATCGCGCTGACAGAATCTAGCATCTTTCTGGTAAGAAGAGGGGCAGGGGGTATGCCTTATGATTAACTAGACATGGTGTGATCATAACACAGGAACTCAAGTCCTTCTGTTCACCTGACCTAGAATTCCACAATCAAATGTCGACCGCATTATCTACCAAGAGAATTCTCTTCGATTATAATCACAGCCGCATATATCCCCCCCCCAAGCAGACACATCGATGGCCCTGAAAGAACTTTATTTGACTCTGTAAACTGGAAACCACATATCCTGAGGCTGCATTCATTGGACCTGGGGATTTTAACAAGGCTAATCTGAAAACAAGATTCATAAATTCTATCAGCATATTGATTGTGCTACCAGGGCTGGTAAAACCCTGGATCATTGTTATTCTAACTTCAGCGATGCATATAAGGCTCTCCCCCGCCCTCTGTTTGGAAAAGCTGACCACGACTCCAGACAAACTACAACGGGAAGCTCCCGTTCTCAGGTCTATTCAATGCTGGTCCGACCAATCTGACCTAAAACATTCCCCAACCGGAAACCGTGGATTCATGGCAGCATTCGCGCAAACCTGAAAGCGTGAACCACTGCTTTTAACCAGGGCAAGGTGACAGGAAACATAACCGAATACAAACAGTGTAGCTATTCCCTCCACAAGGCAATCAAACAAGCTAAGCATCAGTATAGAGACAAAGTAGAGTCGCAATTCAACGACTCAGACACAAGGTATGTGGCAGGGTCTACAGTCAATCACGGATTACAAAAAGAAAACCAGCCCCGTCACGGACCAGGACGTCTTGCTCCCAGACAGACTAAACGACTAAAGTTTGCAGACAACACTACAGTGGTAGGCTTGATTATCAACAACGACGAGACGGTCTACAGGGAGGAGGTGAGGGCCCTCGGAGTGTGGTGTCAGGAAAATTAAGCTCGCACTCAACGTCAACAAAACAAAGGAGATGATCGTGGACTTCAGGAAACAGAAGAGGGAGCACCCACCTATCCACATCGACGGGACAGTAGCGGAGAGGGTAGTAAGTTTTAAGTTCCTCGGCGTACACATCACGGACAAACTGAATTGGTCCACCCACACGGACAGCGTGGTGAAGAAGGCGCAGCTGTTGTGAAATTGTTAGGTTAGATTACTTGTTGGTTATTACTGCATTGTCAGAACTAGAAGCACAATCATTTCGCTACACTCGCATTAACATCTGCTAAACATGTGTATGTGACAAATGAAATTTGATTTTGATTTGAAGAATTTAATCATTGCATTGAAAGACATTTTTGCTTCTTGTTCCATCCTTCTAAACTGATCAAGTTCACACCTTCATCAACGATTGAATAGTGGTTCATGGCCAATGGAATTAAATCTAAGGGTTTGAGATAATGCTCTATACCCACCCACTAAATGAATGAATCCACTGAATGAATGCCTCTGCATGCTTGACTCTCTTTATTCTCTAATGCTGGGGCTGAAGCTTACCAACATCTTCCATGTTTGCATTTATTTCTACAGTACCTTCCATTTGTTCAGTATTTACCATTTTAATTACTATAGTTTGCTTGAGGCTACTATTCAGTGTTGTCATCATTGTGATATGTTAACAATAGCAAACCAGTCTGGCATAATTTTAAACCATGTTTAACAGAATTGTGCCTTGGTTAAAATCATGTCTTTTTTAAATGTGTATATAAATATATAGAACTCCTGGTATAGTGCCTCTGTTTAATATTCGCGGTACATTGTATTGTCTACCCTGTTCAGACAGGCACTCATACAAGTGTTGTTCATGGGAGGAGAACCGAATCTGTTGCACACCCCAAAATTAATATCTCAGAAACCACATCTCTCCATGCTGTCCCAAAACAAATTGAAAATGTCCCATTGGCTGATAAAATGGAAATGAAGATCATTGCTCATCCCCCTTGGTCCTTCACCTTCTAAAAAAACAATTCACTAACTATGATTGACATTCTATTCCTTATTAGTCTTTTATATGTAATAAAATCATCCCCTTCTCTCCACTGTTCAATAACCCATACCTATTTAACCATGTTTTCTTTCCCCTTCCAAACACATGCTCCACCTCCTCTAATCATCCTCTTTTCATCCTCTGTTTACTTTGTCTTCTCATTTGTTTGCTTCACGTTATTCTTTCCTCCCTCCCCAATCCTTGTCAACTCTTGTTTGCGCTTTCCAATTTTCAATTTAGTTTTGCTCTCCTGAAATCATTTAATTCTCTTCCCTCATCCCCCTCCACTCTGTCGCTTTATTTCTCCCCCTCTTTCACGATCTTCCTCTTGCCGTCTCGCTTGTACATTTAGTTTTAAACACGTTTTGTGGGGGTTCCCTAACTCCACAATCTCTCCATCTGCTTGACATTTTATTTTCTCATGCTATTTAATTCCCTCCCATTCCAGTCTCTAAGTGTTTGTTGGCTCTTGATGAGTCTCCTACACCCCACAGCACTACTCCACCTCGGTGTCGCTCTGTCCAGCCTAATGTGATTGAGTCATATTTGCAGTCTCTCTGTATGACTGCTTACCCTGTACTGCTGCGTGTTCCAGGTTCAGTGCTGCTTGATCTCGCTCTCCGCTTCGCCTCAGTGGTCTCCTCTGACCTGGCTCTGTTTCCTCTGAGACCCCATCTAATTAACGGGTCATATTTGATACTGCTCTGGTCTTCCAGGCACTGATCCCTGGTTCATTAGTCTGCCAGTGTGTGTATGTTAACATTTGTGAATGTGCATTTGTTCTGTCTGCTTGCCGTCTCCAACTGGGGGATGTCAGGTTGTGTATGTTTTTGCAGTTTTTGCAGAGATGCTGCCTGGCAGTGTTTTCCTGACTGAACCTTGAAATTATGAATGATATGGTCCCTTTTTTACTGCCAAGTAGGTTTCAAGTTTCGTAACGTGTCCACTGAGTGGAGAGGTTTGTGTCTGTCTGTGTGCTAGGGTTGGGCGGTATGCAGATTGTCATTCCGTGATAGTTTCTGTACCATATTGGGCGTGCACTTGAACAAATAATATGATTTACACAACAGGGGTCTTGAGTCAGGAGGAGGTTGAATGTCTGTGCTGTAACCAATAAGCTTTATCTTGACATCTAGGCGCTAAACAAGCCAGTTAGCAAACCAAATGCATTGCCCTGAGCTGGATATAATTTGCAGTTGTTTTTTTGGGGGGTATCTGTACTTAAATATAAAAAGTAATGTCTACTTTTTTCATAATGAAAATAATGTACTTTTTACTCCATTTTCCACACCCACTTTTATTATTATTTTTTGTCTGATTCACTCCCCTATAAAGACATCCCTGGTTATCCCTACTGCCTCTGATCTGGCGGACTTCGTAAATGGTCAGGTTTGCTTAATATAAGGAATTTTAAATTATTTTTTACTTTTGATAATACATAAATATATTGTAGCAATTGCATTTACTTTCTATACTTAAGTGTATGTATAAAACCATACTTTTAGACTTTTACTCAAGTAGTATTTTACTCGGTGACTCACTTTTACTTGTCATTTTCTGTTAAGGTATGTCTACTTTTACTCAAGTATGACAATTGGGTACTTTTTCCACTACTGATAATTTGACACATCTTAGCAGTTGCATAGCACAATATTTTAACAAATAGTTTGACTTTCTGCTCTAAAAACATAGCAGAAATACCTAGCAGCGAAATCCTTGTTCCCCTGGCTTGAATGCAAAGGCAGTTTGTCTCGTCATAGTTGGAAACAGTGGTTGGAATTCCACTGCTGTGTGATGTTGTTGGAGAGGTCTTTAGGAGGGGGGTCATCCTTTGTGCTGTGTTAAGTAGACGTGCTGAACATACTGTTCCTCAAGGGGATCCCACTGCTGTTATAGATGTGCTCTACACAGCCGTGTAATGCATTTATTAGATTCCCTATAGCATGGGCCAAACCTCGGTTCAACATGTCAAACAGACGTGTTTGAAGTTGTCTGAGGTCGGGAGGAAGGGGAGATGATGGTGCGATGACTTTCTTGGGATGACCGTTTGGGTCAGTAGTTAGCTGGTTCATGCTTGACAAGGATGTTTTAGGCTGTTAAGGAATGAGTGGAGGTGTTGTGACCTACTTTTGGAAAAGGGTTGCTCTGTCTGAGCGGGAGGAGGGGAGTTTGATTGGCAAGCCGCCATCTTTATTCACCCTGTTGCCTTGGCGACAGAGGTTGAAGCATCACACTTGGATCTTGACTGAAACGAGCACGTTTTCCCCCTTCAGCCTCCCTCCCATAATTTTGCATGTGCTCAAAAATCAAAGCACATTAAACATCAGATCAGTTTATTCTCCCAGACCGAGAGCGAGATGGAGGACACACACAAATTGCATCCACAGACACATGCGCATACACACACATGCACGCACACACCAGGGCTGACCCCAATTAGTTGATTGTTTGGTCGTTAGGCTGTTGGTTAACTGAGATTGTGTTTGTTGAGCAGTAATATATTTATATTTGGTTTGCTAAGTGGCTATATACAGTACCAGTCAAAAGTTTGGACACTTAATTATTATTGTTATTATTATTTAAAAATGAAGAAAAACCCTTGAATGAGTAGGTGTCAACTTTTGACTGGTATGTTTTTTTTATTTTATTTTTTATGTTAAGGTAGTAAATGCGGCTGAACGAACTGTTTTTGCTTTGCTGATAGCCAGGTGTGGAAGTGGTAAAGTGTTGGAACTCTCCTGTTGGGACAGCTTTATGTAGGCCCTAACATTTTGTGGGCACAGTTTGTCATTGTTATACTGAAATGAATGTATTGTTTAGTGTTGGCTTTGCTGGAATGGATCTAAAAAAAACAAAAATGACTTGAGGTAATCACCTGGAATGCTTTTCAATTAACAGGTGTGCCTTGTTAAAAGTACATTTTCTTTCCTTCTTAATGTGTTTGAGCCAATCAGTAGGGTGGTATACAGAAGAGAGCCCTATTTGGTAAAAGACCAAGTCCATATTATGGCAAGAACAGCTCAAATAAGCACAGAGAAACAACAGTCCATCATTACCGTAAGACATGAAGGTCAGTCAATCTGGAAAATGTCAAGAACTTTGAACGTTTCTTCAAGTGCAGTCGCAAAAACCATCAAGCACTATGATGAAACTGGCTCTGAGGACCGCCACAGGACAGGAAGACCCAGAGTTATCTCTGCTGCAGAGTATAAGTTCATTAGAGTTACCAGCTGCAGAAATTGCAGCCCAAATAAATTCTTCACAGAGTTCAAGTAACAGACACATCTCCACATCATCTGTTTCGAGGACACTGCGTGAATCAGGCCTTCATGGTTGAATTCCTGCAAAGAAACTACTACTAATGGACACCAATAATAAGAAGAGACTTGCTTGGGCCAAGAAACACGATCAATGGACATTAGACCGGTGGAATCTGTCCTTTGGTCCGGAGTCCAAATTTGAGATTTTTTGTTCCAGCCTGTGTCTTTGTGCGACGCGGCGTAGGTGAATGGATGATCTCTGCATGTGTGGTTCCCGCCGTGAAGCATGGAGGAGGTGGTGTGATGGTGCTTTGCTGTTGACACGGTCTGTGAATGTATTTAGATTTCAATGCACACTTAACCAGCATGGCCACCACAGCATTCTGCAGGGATACGCCATCCCATCTGGTTTGCGCTTATTTGCACTATCATTTGACAGAATTCAGATCATGGGGCCGTTCTTAGGATTCTCCCTGTACACCATGTCAGATCTGTAGGATAAATAAATGGGGCTTATAAGCAGTCAATGAAAGCTCTTACAGTGTTCAATGATTACAGTTCTCTAAAACAGGCAATTGGCTACATGTATGTTTGTAAACAACTTGTGAACAATATCTAAGGAAGTGTCTACATTTTGCTTGCCTGAGGTAGAGTATCTCATGATAAGCTGTAGACCACACAATCTACCTAGAGTTTTCATCTGTAGTTATCTACATACCACCCTAGACTGATGCTGGCACTACCGCACTCAATGGGCTGTACTCCGACATAAGCAAACAGAAAAACGCTCTTCCAGAGGCAGCGTTCCTAGTGGCTGGGGACTTTAATGCAGGGAAACTTAAATCTGTTTTACCAAATTTCTATCAGCATGTACAACCAGAGGGGAAAAAACTCGAGACCACCTTTTCTCCACACAGAGATGTGTACAAAGCTCTCCCTCGTCCTCCATTTGGCAAATCTGACCATAATTCTATCCTCGTGATTCCTGCTTACAAGCAAAAATTAAAACGAGAAGCACCAGTGACTCGGTCAATATAAAAGTGGTCAGATGAAGCAGATGCTAAGCTACAGGACTGTTTTGCTAGCACAGACTGATGGCATTGAGGAGTACACCACATCAGTCACTGGCTTTATCAATAAGTGCATAATTGGCGTTGTCCCCACAGTGACCATACGTACATACACCAACCAGACGCCATGGATTACAGACAATATCCGCACTGAGCTAAAGGCTAGAGCTGCCACTTTCAAGGAGTGGGACTCGAACCCGGAAGCTTATAAGAAATCCTGCTATACCCTCCGATGAACCTTCAAACAGGCAAACGCGTAAATACAGGACTAAGATGGAATCGTACTACACCGGCTCTGACGGTCGTCGGATGTGGCAGGTCTTGCAAACCATTACAGACTACAAAGAGAAGCACAACCGAGAGCTGCCCAGTGACATGAGCCTACCAGACAAGCTAAACTACGTCTATGCTCGCTTCGAGGCAAATAACACTGAAACATGCATGAGAGCACCAGCTGTTCCAGACGACTGTGATCACGTTTTCCGCAGCCGATGTAAGACCTTTAGACAGGTAAACATTCACAATGCCGCAGGGCCAGACTGATTACCAGGACGTGTACTGCGAGCATGCGCTGACCAACTGGCAAGTGTCTTCACTGACATTTTCAACCTCTCCCTGTCCGAGTCTGTATTATCAACATGTTTTAAGCAGCCCACCAGAGTCCCTGTGCCCAAGAACACTAAGGTAACCAGTCAAAACGACGACTACCGACCCATAGCACTCACGTCTGTAGCCATGAAATGCTTTAAAAGGCTGGTCATGGCTCACAACACCATTTATCCCAGAAACCCTGGACCCATTCCAGTTTGCATACCGCCCTAACAGATCCACAGATGATGCAATCTGTATTGCGCTCCACTCTTCCCTTTCCCACCCGGACAAAAGGAACACCTATGTGACAATGCTGTTCATTGACTACAGCTCAGTGCTCAACTCCATAGTGCCCACAAAGCTCATCGATAAGTTAAGGACCCTGGGATTAAACACCTGCAACTGGATCCTGGACTTCCTGACGGGCTGCCCCCAGGTGGCAAGGGTCAGCCACGCTGATCCTAAACACAGGGGCGTCTCAGGGGTGTGTGTGCGCTCAGTCCCCTCCTGTACTCCCTGTTCACTCATGACTCCACGGCCAGGCACGACTCCAACACCATCAAGTTTGCCGATGTCACAACAGTGACAACGACGAGCCTGTAGGGAGGAGGTTCGAGACCTGACCGTGTGGTGCCAGGACAACAACCTCTCCCTCAGTGTGATCAAGACAAAGGAGATTGGACTACAGGAAAAGGGGGACTGAGCACACCCCCATTTTCATCTACGGGGCTGTATTGGAGCAGGTTGAGAGTTTCAAGGTCCTTGGCGTCCACATCACCAACAAACTAACATGGTCCAAGCACACCAAGACTGTCATGAAGAGTTAACAACAAAATCTATTCCCCCTCAGGAGACTTGGCATGGGTCCTCAGATCCTCAAGGTTATACAGCTGCACGATCGAGAGCATCCTGACTGATTGCATCACTACCTGGTATGGCAACTGCTCGGCATCTGACCGCAAGGCACTATAGAGGGTAGTGCGAACTGCCCAGTACATCACTGGGGACAAGCTTCCTGCCATCCAGGACCCCTCTACCAGGCGGTGTCGGAGGAAGGCCATAAAAATTGTGGTACCGGAGTGCCAAGTATAGGTCCAAGAGGCTTCTACTCCCAAGCCATAAGACTCCTGAACATCTAATCAAATGGCTACCCAGACTATTTGCATTGAAAAGGATTTGCCAGTAGATTGTCGACTTGATTCTTGATGATGACTGCTAGTTAACATTTTGAAAGTATGATGCTGACATGATTAGTTCAATCAAAGCTCCTGTAGATATAACGTGGTTTGACATTTTATGTGGCCAATGATCTTGAGCCTTCTTGGATGGGCACTTCTAATGCAACGCTATGGCAGCACCCCAAGGGTCTTGAATTTGAGCTCTACCTTTTAGAGTTTGAGGTGACGAAATGACAGAACACTGTGCCAATCAGGGCACAACTAGAGAACATTACCAACCCATTCACTCCGTATTTTCCGCTTGCTGCCTTACTCAAGAAAGCAAAAAAGAGACCGTATTTAAAAAAAACAACTATCAATATTATTGCTGTCTTCCTGTTGTCATTGTTGGAGTGGACACGTTGTTTGCGGAGTGCACTACCTATGTTACACTTGGTAACACAAGTGTTGTCTTATTTCAATCCATTTACGAATTAGACAATTTAGTCTATCTTTTGTTTGAGGAGCTCCTGTCAATGTTGTGTAAAGAGACGCACTATAGGCTACCCGACCTGCGTATAAATGTGCCCATTTGGGGATCTGATAGTTTTCACTTTTGGTTTAATGCACCACCACTGTGGAGCTTCTCAAAGTAATGTCTTCACCTCAAAGAGCAGGTTAAACAGTATGTTGGGAATGACAATAGTTCTATGTATTTGACAAATCTTTCCTGCTCTCTCTCCCTTTCGATAACCACTCAATGTGAAAAGGAAAAATGTAATTCTCTGACCCAATGGAAACGTCATGAAATAGGCCTACCTGATTTATATCTTATCAGTGCTTGACTTGGACTGGAATAGGTTCCGGTACTGTTTCTTTAAATATTTAGGTGCAGGAGCTCCACAATACTTTTGAGCTAATATTCTATAAGAGGAACAGGAGCTCAATAGGTAGAACATTTGAGGTGCTGGAACTCAGCTCCGGTGAGCTCCTGCCCAAATCGAGCACTGCTTCTAATCCCATGTGCAAATATCCTACATGGCAGGAGCTCACTGGCGTGGAAACTCGGAAGGCCCAGAATATTTAATACAATGTTGCAAGTTTGCTAGCCTAAGCTTTGGCTGACCCAAGTTAATTGTTGATACAATGTTTCAAGTTCATTGCAGACAGGCCATGTGTAGTGTTAGGTTCTTATTTTTCAGAGTAAATAACTCATGGACACTAGAGAAGCTTAACCAAGTTTAATTCTTCCCAAAGTGTCTTTACAGCTGTAATTCAGACAGACAAGGTATAAATATCCCACTTAAGACATCTCCTTCTCTCCAATCCTTACATCTTATGGTTCCACAGGAAGAGGATAACCCTTATTACTCCCTTCAGGGGATCTGACCTGACCTCAACCCCTCCTTTGCCTAATCCACAGATGTCCATCTGCCTCCCCTATAGCAATCATTTGATCTCCTCCCGTCCACCCACCCCGTTCCACAGCCACTGTCTTTTTACAGATCTCACTCCTTATATTCTATGCTTCTGGTCTATCATTTATTTAATATCTCAGTGTTCAAAGTTTAGCTAACTGTGTTGATTCCAACAGTAGCCAATGTGATTTATAGGATATTTATTGTTATCAGGATATTTTCTACCTGCAGGCTGCAATGTTGTTGTTTTTTTATAACGTAGTTTGCAATAGAAGTTACTTTTTAGGTTTGTATAATTTTCATTTAGATTTGGATAGAATTTTGATTCACCACATGACAATGATTTTGAGATATGAAGATGTTGTAATAAACTTTTATGAAAATGTGCATATCTAAACCATAACTGGCCCCATAACTGGCATGCAGATAACAGGCACCATAACTGGCATGCAGATCGGTAAAATGGTCAAATAAATTGTCATTCCACATGAGAAAGGTTGCCAACTCCTTGTTTCGCCTATTACCGGCAACATCAGGAGAGGGACGGCAGAGTCTGCGAAAGCCTGCAGGTGCGGGTGGATAATAGTTGGTTCAGGTTACGTTTTTAATTTTTTTTCTGGTTATTTAGATCTCTGGCAACCTCATGAGTAATCTGTCTTATTTCATCAAACCGTGAGCTTTAAGCATCAGACAAGCTCAATGCATATAGTTGATTTTGATAAAAACACAAAGTGTGTCTATATATGGAAAAATGCATGTTTTAAAAATGTCTACCAATCCATTGTTCGAAGGAACAGAAGACTTTCGGTCGATCCAAGTTGTCTGGGACAGCCCTAGCGTGTGCACTCTGAGTCTGGCCCATGTTGTCTTGGCGCCAAGGGGTGATCTCCTCTCTGCAACAAACAAGGCACGTTGGTTTTTCTGCCTTTGTCTATTACTGTGTAACTGTTGCTGTGGGCTCCATCCCTCCTGGTAGATTCTATTCATACTGTGGTAATAACTTTTATCAGAAAGGGCCCACTTTTTGGTAGACAGTCAAGCGCAAGCATAGTTGTAACTTCATTAGGTTACTTTTCAATATTTTGATACATCTATATATCAAAATGCTAATTTGTACCGTAAAACATTCTAAGGATAAGTGTCATATTGTATTCATATCTAATTGAGCGATTTTTAAAGAATGTTAAATGTGAGTGCTACAAATATGCAGCTGCACCAAGGGTGAGAGCAGGCAGCACGCCATGGAACAGATCTCTCCCAGCCTCTCCAGCTCACCACACGGGAGCTGGGGCTGTTGCACCGCAGGTGGACATGTTTTTAATAGTGTTGGGAGGCTGTTCGGCTGTGATTGTTCTGACATGTTTGGGAGTCCTCCCTGCAGTGCATCTCACACAATGAGAATAGGGTTAACAGTGCTTTAATCCCAGTGCTGGAAGGCACATAACGGCAAAGCGATGGGGGCTTGGGGGAATAGTCTGACCCTTGTGGAGCTAAACATGTAGTTTCTAGGTGTCACTCTGTCACTAGTTTTTGCCTTATGTAAGGAAGCGTGTTTTATTTCACACACATCCACTGTTTGCTGTTGATAGCGTCTTCTGTCTTGTCTGTTTTTGTTGGATTTGTATTTTGAATCGCTGCCACGACCCCACAGGAGGCCTTTTGCCTCTTGCCAGGCCATCATTGTAAATAAGAATTTGTTCATAATTGACTTACCTGGTCATTTAAAAATTTGTTTTTACTGGTGTTTAGGCTGTATTTTCAGTTTGCCATTTTATACCAATAATGATATCAGCACAGCACGGTAATACCAAGCTTGAATAATTAAGTGATTGTGTTTTTGGAAGCTAACACTGTCACCCATCAAGGGCAGTATCTTCTGATTTGAAAGGCTAGCTTTTGTCTTTGGTCTGTTCTGACATTGCACAGAACAGAGTCTAAAATGGATTGAAATGACCCCTATTTGTGCGTCATTTACATCAAACCTTTTCATTTGGAACGTTACGTTTACAGACCTGGTGTGTTTTGAATCAAAAATAACTTCAATGAAGAGTTTTCAAATCAACTGTCTTTAAATCTTAATTGGACCATGATATTGGAGGTTGTTAAAGGATATCAGTTCATTAAACATCCACACCGCTGCAGTCGAGACTACTGCTGACTAATTGGGTTTGAACACCTCCCTCCAACTGCATCCTGGACTTCCTGACAGGCAGACCCCAGGTGGTGACGGTGGGCAAAATCACCTCCACCCCACACGACTAACACCATCGTTGATTTTCCAGACAACATGGCAGTGCTGGGCCTGATCGCCAAAGAGACAGCCAACAGGGAGGATAGCCCCCCTACAGAGTGGTGCTAGGGAAACAGCCTCTCCCTCAAAGTCAGCAAAACCAAGGAGCTGATCGAGGTCTCCAGGACACTGGGAGGGGAGAGGGCTATTGACGTGTGTTTACTTTGTGAATTGTCATACTTGACATGGCACATTTTATCTTTTCTGTATATCCTATTGTGTACACATCAGGCTAATACAAGGCATACTACCGCTTCTATTACTAGGCTTACTACCGCTTCTATTACTAGGCATACTACCGCTTCTATTACTAGGCATACTACCGCTTCTATTACTAGGCTTACTACCGCTTCTATTACTAGGCATACTACCGCTTCTATTACTAGGCATACTACCGCTTCTATTACTAGGCATACTACCGCTTCTATTACTAGGCATACTACCGCTTCTATTACTAGGCTTACTACCGCTTCTATTACTAGGCATACTACCGCTTCTATTACTAGGCATACTACCGCTTCTATTACTAGGCATACTACCGCTTCTATTACTAGGCATACTACCGCTTCTATTACTAGGCTTACTACCGCTTCTATTACTAGGCTTACTACCGCTTCTATTACTAGGCATACTACCGCTTCTATTACTAGGCATACTACCGCTTCTATTACTAGGCATACTACCGCTTCTATTACTAGGCTTACTACCGCTTCTATTACTAGGCATACTACCGCTTCTATTACTAGGCATACTACCGCTTCTATTACTAGGCATACTACCGCTTCTATTACTAGGCATACTACCGCTTCTATTACTAGGCATACTACCGCTTCTATTACTAGGCATACTACCGCTTCTATTACTAGGCATACTACCGCTTCTATTACTAGGCATACTACCGCTTCTATTACTAGGCATACTACCGCTTCTATTACTAGGCATACTACCGCTTCTATTACTAGGCATACTACCGCTTCTATTACTAGGCATACTACCGCTTCTATTACTAGGCATACTACCGCTTCTATTACTAGGCATACTACCGCTTCTATTACTAGGCATACTACCGCTTCTATTACTAGGCATACTACCGCTTCTATTACTAGGCATACTACCGCTTCTATTACTAGGCATACTACCGCTTCTATTACTAGGCATACTACCGCTTCTATTACTAGGCATACTACCGCTTCTATTACTAGGCATACTACCGCTTCTATTACTAGGCATACTACCGCTTCTATTACTAGGCTTACTACCGCTTCTATTACTAGGCTTACTACCGCTTCTATTACTAGGCTTACTACCGCTTCTATTACTAGGCTTACTACCGCTTCTATTACTAGGCTTACTACCGCTTCTATTACTAGGCATACTACCGCTTCTATTACTAGGCTTACTACCGCTTCTATTACTAGGCATACTACCGCTTCTATTACTAGGCATACTACCGCTTCTATTACTAGGATTTTTTTAGTAGACTTTACTCTTTTTATTGCTGTAGATGTTTCTGCTGTTGAGGGAGCTAGCACACAAACATTTTGCTGCATTTTTAAAAACCTGCTGTAGACTGTACGTGACAAGTCAAATTTGAGTGAATTGACAAACGTGAAACTTGGGAAAGGTTAAGTGTTGTCAAAGGATCTGTATAGCTGCATTTATAAATGTACATGTTTTATAGAGACGGGGTTACTTTCTTCCTGACTCGTGTCTTAACAGCTCTATCTGCATACCCGTAATTCCTCTCCAATTCCTCAGGTATTCCGAAGTGGCGAGGGGATGGGCATCCGTCTGGACAGTGCCTCTGCATTCCAAGGAGCCGTCATCTCCCCCCACTACGACTCCCTTTTGGTTAAAGTCATCGCCAGCGGCAAGGACCTGCCTGCCGCCGCCGCCAAGATGAACCGGGCGCTGGCGGAGTTCCGTGTCCGCGGGGTCAAGGTACGGTCATTAATTACGGCACATTGTCACATTTATTAGGCCTTTTAATCTCCCGCTGCACGACTCAAGTGACTAATTTAATCAAGTCAGCAAGAGTTTTTTGAACTTATCAAATAACCTTTTTTCAAAAGTGCTTGGAAGTGCAGCTTCTGAAAGCACTCCGTTATATCCGCACCTAAAACTGTCTGCATGTGTCATTACTGTGTAATGGTCAGATGTTTTTAGCACAATATCCTTACTACGGGAAAAGCGGCATAGTGGAAAGTGCTGAAAGTGTCAACTCTGGAGAAGAGAAGTGGAAAGCAGGAGCTCCATGAAAAGGATGTCGGAAGGCTAAGTGGGCAGAGAGAAGGGAGCTGTGTAGAGGCCGTTAAGGCCAGACAGGTCATCAATGCATTTATGATTCATCTGATCCTGATGATCAAAGACATTTGTAAATGATAAACATTGTAGAGAGCTGAATTTTTCTCCCCTCAAAGCCCAGATTTTCTTTCTTGCAAGTAGTGCATCTTTTAAATGGCACCGTTTTTAATTGGTAAATTATTTAGTAGTAATGGGAAGTAGAAGCTAAATATACAACGGACTGGATGGCTTGTCTACTCATGAGACGGACAGGATAAAAGACTAGCAGATGGAAAGAAATGCAGGTAGGTTTCTACTTTGTATCGAAGAGGGCTTTGGTTTGGAATTGTAAAGTAGAGAATCAGAGTTGCAATACTAGTGTCAATAGCATATGTTCACATGAAAGCACAGTATGAATGGCAGTAATGGCTGTATGTATGTGTTTTTGTTGGATTTAAGGGAGGGAATTATTGTTCTGCCAGCCCTAGTTTTCCATGGCTCTGAATGAAACCTTTGATTGGTGTGTGTGTGAGAGAGCGAGGGTTAGGGGCAGCAGCTGCAACATGGCCAGCTGCGCTTTTGAAGGGGATGCAGCAGGGGAACGCTCCAACATCTTAACTGTCCACACACACACACACACACACACACACACACACACACACACACACACACACTTACCTTCCTGCATCAGCTTCTGCAAACCACCGCCAACATGATTCTATTCTCTTGATTGTCCTTTTTCTTGTTTCTTTCTGCTTGTCTCGTGTCCCCGCCTTGAATTCGTTTCCTTGTTCTCCTCTTCTTGTTCACTTGATACAGTGTGACAGACTGAGACTACTGCCCTGTGTAGTTGGGATATTTCATTTATCTTATATCCCTCTCATCTCACCCGCTCCCTTCCCCTCTCACCCTCTCCTTACCCCTCTCGTTCCCCAAGTTAATGCTCTCTTCAGCCCCGGAGGTATTTTGTTGGCATGATTATTTGCAGCACTCCAAAATATCAAAGACATTAAAGCTGCTCCAGATCATCCCCTCTCTGCTCCACAGGAGCACTAACTAGCGAATTGTCACATGTTTTTTAATGATGACTCATTATCCCTTCAGGATGGGTGAAGAGGTTCAAACCATGTTGGTCGCACAATTGCCTCCCTCCATTTCCTTGCATGTTTGATTAATTTCCCTCACTGCATATACTAAACTCATTTTCCCCCTCTATCATGCATCCATCCTTTCCCATGTCAAAATCTCATTCGATCTCACGCGGTTCCTCCCAGCAGGGGAAGGCCACTCGAACCCCATTGGGCCACAGCAGTGCCTCCTTTTTTTACATTTATTTTATTACTACACAGCTTCAAATGGCTAGTTTATTTTGCACTGACGCCACCAGAGATGTAATTACCTGTTCAAGTAAGAGTACTGCCAAGTGATTTCCCCCAGCAGCACCATTAGGTGTTAGAGAAGCAGAGGAAGTGCTGCTAACATCTGCCCAGATGTACACAACATATTGGGTGAAAAAATGGTCAGAAAATATGATACCATCCTAGCCATAGGCAGTGGTGGTTTGAAAATCTGACCCGACAAGGTGAAGACATCTGTTGATTTGCCCTTGAGCAATGCAGTTAACCCTAATTTGCTACAGTGGTTCCGTACCACTGGCTGACCCTGTAAAACAACACATTTCTCTGCACCTATCGTACTACTGTGGCTGACCCTGGAAAACAACACATTTCTCTGCACCCATCGTACTACTGTGGCTGACCCTGGAAAACAACACATTTCTCTGCACCCATCGTACTACTGTGGCTGACCCTGGAAAACAACACATTTCTCTGCACCTTTCGTACTACTGTGGCTGACCCTGGAAAACAACACATTTCTCTGCACCTATCGTACTACTGTGGCTGACCCTGGAAAACAACACATTTCTCTGCACCCATCGTACTACTGTGGCTGACCCTGGAAAACAACACATTTCTCTGCACCCATCGTACTACTGTGGCTGACCCTGGAAAACAACACATTTCTCTGCACCCATCGTACTACTGTGGCTGACCCTGGAAAACAACACATTTCTCTGCACCTATCGTACTACTGTGGCTGACCCTGGAAAACAACACATTTCTCTGCACCCATCGTACTACTGTGGCTGACCCTGGAAAACAACACATTTCTCTGCACCCATCGTACTACTGTGGCTGACCCTGGAAAACAACACATTTCTCTGCACCCATCGTACTACTGTGGCTGACCCTGGAAAACAACACATTTCTCTGCACCCATCGTACTACTGTGGCTGACCCTGGAAAACAACACATTTCTCTGCACCCATCGTACTACTGTGGCTGACCCTGGAAAACAACACATTTCTCTGCACCCATCGTACTACTGTGGCTGACCCTGGAAAACAACACATTTCTCTGCACCCATCGTACTACTGTGGCTGACCCTGGAAAACAACACATTTCTCTGCACCCATCGTACTACTGTGGCTGACCCTGGAAAACAACACATTTCTCTGCACCCATCGTACTACTGTGGCTGACCCTGGAAAACAACACATTTCTCTGCACCCATCGTACTACTGTGGCTGACCCTGGAAAACAACACATTTCTCTGCACCCATCGTACTACTGTGGCTGACCCTGGAAAACAACACATTTCTCTGCACCTTTCGTACTACTGTGGCTGACCCTGGAAAACAACACATTTCTCTGCACCTTTCGTACTACTGTGGCTGACCCTGGAAAACAACATGTTTCTCTGCACTAATGCGGCTGTGTGACGTGCTTTTCCAAATCCCTCGTGAAAAAGCAACATCCGTAAACATGTTGAAATCCTTTTTAAAGGTAATCCCACAGTCATTTATGGGCGTAGCAACAGACTCGGAGCCTCCCAAATTCACCGTCAACAAGATTAGTTATTTCAGAGCTCATGTTACCCACTGTGCTGTTGTGCTAATATCTTTGCAGTGTACTGTAGTGGTGCATGCAGATACACCTTGGAAAGACTAACCAACATTACCAACCCAATATCCATGACATGTAGCTCACTCAGTCTCACTCTGCAGCTGGATTATCAATGGGCTTTTAATTGTGTTTTTTTGACCCCTCGCTCACCCGCAGATAGAAATTGTACCTTAAGTGGTCTGGGAAATTACTCCTTTGGGTACTATGCAATGATTCCTGTGCCCACCATCAGTTATCTTTTGTATGTCCCTTTCTCTTACCACCTCCTACCAGAGTTATGCATTTACAGTACACATGAGCATGAGAGCAAAGACGAGGGTCTTAATCAATTGAAATGGGAGCAATAGGTTATTGCCAGCTTATGTAACTACTAGCTTCCTTTACATGTAGAAATGGAGATGTGCTCCATATGAAACGGCAACACATTCACTGCCACTGTGTAGCGCAAAAAAACTGCTCTTTGAAGCCCTAATCTGCACTGAATGGTTCCCAGAGGTGTGACTGGCTTTAGAGGGAGATATGGCGAACTGAAGCAGGGTGTGGGGAGATATGGAGAGGAGTTGTGTGAAATCGAGATGAGTGGGAGGCTGCTTAAAGAGAAGAGGACGATGTAGTGTGCAGGCTGGATGCAGATTGTTCCCTTTATTTCAGATCTCACTCAGATGAACACATCTGATTTATTATTATGCATGGATACTTTTCAGTCATTAGAATTGGAAGGCTTTGCTGCACTCTGCTTCGAAGTGGGATAGTGAATTAGGGACGTGCATTAAGGATCTAAGGATTTCACAGCTGTGATACTCACTGTCATTATATCCCCCTCTGCTTTGCTCCCCTCCACCATAGCACCCCACACCCACTCCTCCCGAAACTGCCTCTCTATGCAGTTTAGTGATGAGACATTTTGTAGGACCAAGGTAGAAGATAAACAAGGATTTTAATGCTGTATGCAGCAATCTGTTAATGACCACTTAAACATGCATGTACATGAGTCATTTGCATGAATAATACTCAACCCCCTCCAACGCTCATTCTCTCCCTCACGCTCTCCCTCTCTTCTGCCTCCCATATTTATCGTTCACACACAAATAGAATTGTTTTTTCCGGCTAAATTAATATTGCAGCACTATTTCCCACTTTGCATCTGCTGATTGCTTTTGCAGCTTTTTGCTTCTAGGAAAGGAAGTACTTCCCTCAAGGAACAACCACCAGAATTCTGGTCGTTTTAAAAAATGTAGACAACTGATAGTGGATGAAAGTGCCTTTTAGGAATTTTGATTAATGTTGGTCGTTTTATATGGATTGAGTGTCAGTCTTCTCCACTTTCTCTAGCAACACATTCACCCACACACTCCTTTCCGCTGATCATAGAGTGTGGTTGGGGTAGAGGTGTTTCAGCGTAACGGGGAGTAGATTGGTGATTATTATATTCAAATGGTTGGGTTAAAATGTTGGTCCAAGAGATTTTGTTAGATTAATTCACCCTGTTTTTCTACTCAAATATCTAGTTGTTGTAAGTCGCTCTGGATAAGAGCGTCTGCTAAATGACTTAAATGTAAAATGTAAATGTGAATGGGAAAACCTTGGCTCTACGTCTAAGGTGAAAAAGTCCAAGCACTCACTTAAAATCCTATTCTTTCTGGCTGTCTCACAGCTGGGGTAGGGTTTTAGATGCAGGGGCAGAGAACAGCCAACCGTGGTGAATGAGTTGGATGGTACGAGGTTAAATGAAATCAGGACTGGCTAAAGGAACTCTGAAACATTTTATTTTCTTATCCTACAAATTGGAGACGTTAGAATTATTTCTGAGACTGGGAACTCCTGAACTGGTCTAAACTGTTCAACTTTATCCACAGCCAAACAGATCTGCAGATCTGATATTAATGGGACTTGTCAGCAGAACATGACATATCTGTCCTCTATGATGTGAACAGTGGTTGATTGCAGAACTGCAGGTCAGTGGTTTGAGCACCGCTGGGCAGAGTTCACAATGTGTTTGTGTGAATTCACCAATCAGCACTTTTTAATTGGGTGAAATAGGGCACCCGTTTGCCTCTGGCAAGAAAAGGGGAAACTGCTGCATGCCATTCTCTCACTATCCACTCTCCAACTCCATCACACAACTCATGCTAATTGAGTTCAGAGGGCCTTTGTGGGTATGACTGTACACTACAGAGTAGTATTTAATATGACAAATGGCACCAATAGACATGTAGCCTATCTCTGTGTACTGGTTTATCTCAGCGCTCCTCCCCCAGTCACCTTCTCAACCCCTCTTTCTCCCCATATCTCTTCCTCTCTCAGCTCGAAGACAAACTCCTCTGTGTTTGCCGATAGGCTGCTTCCTGCCCTTCTCAAACAAAAACATGATCACTGACTGGCATCTGATTGTCAGTTTTCATATGATCCATTTTGATAACTGATCTACTCGGCGATTTGCAATTCAATGTAGAGTCGTGCTGCTGTTGAGTAGCGGTTGATTTATTTACTGTAATTCATGAATTGTTTCATGTATCTTGTTGAAACAGAAGCCTCAGGTTGTAGTCAGTCTCTTTCAGCATTAAAGCAGACTTTTTTGTACTGTCATTTTTTTATACTTGTCATCACTCCCATCTGCCCACACCGTACGTGGCTTATCTTCTTCACCATGTGCTCGGTTCCTTGTGCAATGCACTTTGTGCTTTTAAATGTATGTCCTTGTTTTTTAAGAAATTAAGAATCCAAATAAATGATATACACCCATTCCACTGTATATTCTTCAAGAATCATTCTGAAATTGATTAAATTTTTTCCCCCCTCATCAATCTACACACAATACCTCATAATGACAAAGGGGGAAAACCATTTTTTTGGGACATTTTTGCACATTTATTAGAATGAATCAACAGGTAGCTTTTTTACAGAAATATTCAGACCCTTTGCTATGAGACTCGAAATTGAGCTCAGGTGCATCCGGTTTCCATTCATCATCCTTGATGTTTCTACAACTTGATTGGAGTCCACCTCTGTTAATTCAATTGATTGGACATGATTTGGAAAGGCACACACCTGTCTATATAAGGTCCCACAGTTGACAGTGCATATCTGAGCAAAAACCAAGCCATGAGGTCAAGGGAATTGTCTGTCGAGCTCTGAGACAGGATTGTGTCGAGGGACAGATCTGGGGAAGGGTACAAAAAAATGTATGCAGCATTGAAGGTCCCCAAGAACACACTGGTCTCCATTCTTAAATGGAAGAAATGTAGAACAGCCAAGACTCTTCCTAGAGCAAGGGCCTTGGTCAGGGAGGTGACCAAGAACCCGGAGACAGAGCTCCAGTTCCTCTGTGGAGACAACCCTCTCTGCAGTACTCCACCCATCAGTCCTTTATGGTAGTGGCCAAACTGAATCCACTCCTGAGTAAGAGGTGCATGACAGCCCGCTTGGAGTTAGCCACAAGCCACCTAAAAACTCTGACCATGAGAAACTAGATTCTCTGGTCTGATGAAACCAAGATTGAACACTTTGACCTGAATGCCAAGCGTCACATCTGGAGGAAACCTGGCACCATCCCTATGAAGCGTGGTGGTGGCAGCATCATGCTGTGGGGCTGTTTTTCAGTGGCAGGGACCGGGAGACTAGTCAGGTTTGAGGAAAAGATGAATGGACCAAGGTACAAATAATTATATTTGTCACGTGTTTAGCAAATGTTATTGTGGGTGTAGAGAAATGCTTATGAGAGATCCTAGATGAGAACCTACTCAGGACCTCAGACTTGGACAAAGGTTCACCTTCCAACAGGACAATGACCCTAAGCACACAGCCAAGACAATGCAGGAGTGGCTTCGGGATAAGTCTCTGAATGTCCTTGAGTGCCCCAGCCAGAGGCTGGACTTGAACCCGATCGAACTTCTCTGGAGAGACCTGAAAATAGCTGTGCAGCGATGCTCCCCATCCAACCTGACAGATCTTGAGAGGATCTCTAGAGAAGAATGGGAAACACTCCCCAAATACAGGGGTGCCAAGCTTGTAGCACCATACCCAAGATGCTTCAACAAAGTAACAAAGTACTGAGTAAAGGGTCTGAATACCTATGTAAATATGATATTTAAGTTTATTTTTAATGAACTTGCACACATTTCTAAACCTGTTTTTGCATTGTCATTTTGGGGTATTGTTTTATAGATTGAGGAGGGAAAAATACTTTTTAATCGATTTTAGAGTAAGGCTATAACAAAATGTGGAGTAAGTCAGGGGGTCTGAATACGTTACAAATGCACTGTAACCTAAATTCAACTGTCGTACCCCTTCGAAACCCAAAATATAAGCATGTTTTACTCCAATATTTGTAAATAAATGTAAGCAAACCCTGTATAGCCTTAAAACATGGTTAAAACTATACATTTGATATCATGGATTGTTAGTCCTTGCATCCATACCTCTATGAATTTGAGTGGTTACATTTATCCAGACCCATTCCTTTAGCTTTTTGGCTGAAACGGGCAGGGAGAACGCTTTGTTTCAATTAAGGATTCTAGCTATAAAGCCAAATGGCTTATCTTTTACATCCACCATTTTGTCAGTTTCAGTCTGTTTCCATTATGTCCCTCTCTCCTCTTCCTCTCCACCCTACACAACACTTTCTTCTAGGTTTCCAGCTTTGGCAGCCACTCTGGTGTTAGAGTTAGAGTTGGAGGTGTTGAAGGCGTGCAGGTAGCCATGTGTGAGAGCAGGGGGCTGTTGGTCGCTGCCCATGCTGCTCGCTGAACTGGCCGTTGAGGCGCACTGGACCAGCATGCCGTGCACCGACTGGCTCCTCCTGGTCCATATCACACTCAGTCGCTTGGCATAGCTGTAGCAGGTTGTTGTGGTGATCTCGCCCACATCAAAGGAGCAGCTGCGTGTCCTCCCGAGTGGCGGACGATCGCCCCTCCTCCAGTCATCCAACCGCCCCTCCTCCCCCGGGGCCTCAGAGTCCAGGCTGCATCTGGAGCCCACCATTTTGTCCAAGTCTCTCTCTCTCTCCTCAGAGCGGCGCAGCTTGAGCTTGCCTGAGTGTCTCAGGGCCTTGTGAGCTCTGGGATGGGGTAAGGTCTGAGAGGTGTTGGCAGGGGAGTAGTACAGTGTCACTCTCTCACTCTCAGGGGTGAAAGGGGGGAATCTTTTCCCCCTCACGCCCACCTCCAGGCCCTGCTCCTCAGCCTTTCTCTCTCCACTGAGCTGATCAGAGTCAAGCGTTGTCCTGGGCTTGTTCTTGGCTTGGGGTTTGGTTTTCGATGGCAGGGGCTTAGCCTTTTGGCCAAGAATGCCTTTGGGCAGAGCCACCATCATCACTCTCCCATTCCCATTGGTCTGAGCGTAAACGTCCACTTCTCCCTTGGAGGGCAGGAAGTTGTCATGGTGATGTGCAGGGTAGTGACCCTCGTCTCTGCAGTCTCCACAGACGCGGTGCCTCACCATCATCGCCACGGTGAACACCAGCAGCATCACCACGATGACCCCGCCCACCATGATTGTCAGTGTGCCGCCCAGGAAGTGTGCCTGCAGGGAACGGCACTCTGGGAAGTCCTCCTTGGTGCTGAACTGGGTGCAACCCAGGACCTTGGTGGTGGCCAGGGTGGACAGCCCGTCGTCAAAGATGGCCAGGACACAAAGGCTGTAGTCAGCTCCAGACACAAGGTTCTTTAGCAGGAACGCGTTGCTTGTAGGAGGCAGAATCCTAACAGACAGGGAAGGGGAGGGGGGGTTGAGGAGTAATAAAAGAAAAAAGGATATTGAGTCATTTGCTGAGGAGAGAAAGAGGATCTCTGAGAGCAGCTAGGAGAGGGAGACTAATCAAATGAAATGCAATAAGCTACAGTACAACTCAGTGCTAATGATGATGATGAGCAGCCAGCTAGAGGGAGGAGGAGTCAGATCTGCTCATTTGTTGTGGAAATGGGCTTAATCAATAATACTCTGCTGTAGAGGGAGAAGGGCAATAGAAAGGGTGAGATTGATATTCAGGGAAATGGGAGGCAGACTGAAGATGGCGCCGGAGAACAAGGCTAACTTTTACGTATTCCTAACCAATTGTTTTTTTGTTGTCGTCAACGACAAGACAGCCGATAAGGAGGAGGTCCGAGACCTGGCCGTGTGGTGCCAGGTCAACAATCTCTCCCTCAACGTGATCGAGACAAAGGAGATGATTGTGGACTACAGGAAAAGGAGGGCTGCAGTGGAGCAGGTTGAGAGTTTCAAGGTCCTTGGTGTCCACATCACCAACAAACTAACATGGTCCAAGCAGCACCAAGACAGTTGTGAAGAGGGCATGGCAAAACCTATTCCCCCCTCAGGAGACTGAAAAGATTTGGCATGGGTCCTCAGATCCTCAAGGTTATACAGTTGCACCATCGATAGCTTTCTGACTGGTTGCATCACAGCCTGGAATGACAACTGCTCAGCCCGACCGCAAGGCACTACAGAGGGTAGTGCGAACGGCCCAGTACATCACTGGGGCCAATCTTCCTGCCATCCAGGACCTCTACACCAGGCCAGACACCATGGCAAGCGGTACCAGAGTGCCATGTCTAGGTCCAAGAGGCTTCTAAACAGCTTCTACCCCCACTGTAATAACTCTACCTACATGTACATATTACTTTGACTATCAGTGCCCCCACACATTGACTCTGTACCTGTATCCCCCTGTGTATAGTCTCGCTATTGTTATTTTACTGCTTCTCTTTAATTACTTGTTACTTTTATTTCTTATTCTTACTCATATTTTTTTTAAACTGCGTTGTTGGTCAGTGGCTCATAAGTAAGCATTTCACTAAGAATACCTCTTGTATTCGGCGCGTGTGACTAATACAATTTTATTTTAAACCAGTCTGTTTACGTATTTTTTTCCCCCTCTCCTCAGAAACGTGTCTTGCCAAGCGATGAGCTATTGAAGACAACTCTGAGGCAATGACACATACTCGCACCCCAATCACCACCCCCGCCCAAACGCTGTATGCAAGGAAAGAGGACAAGACGGAAAACACTTCCGTTTTTTAATGTCTTTCACCCCTCCGTCTTCCAACTGACTGCTCGTGTCAAATCTCTTGTTAAATGCTGCAGTTTATTGTATGGATTCAGACGGCTGTGTAGAACAGTATTGAAAATGTATTGGACGGTGTAAATGAGGCTGATGAATGCGTTTACCGTTGAGAGGTAATTGCGAGCTCTGAAAGGCAGACCTTGAGCAATTTCTAATTTCATCTGGCGGGCAGTTAACCTTTCTGGCGCCCTTGCTCTCCCTCATTCCTCCACACTATCCTCAAATGATATCTTTGTGTTCATTCCTTTGTTGTTATTACATGTAGTTGTTTACAGGCAGAGGCTAATGAAAATCGGAAAGATGGGCTTTACGCGGAACATTAACTCAGAATATGCAAGCTATTATCTCCGTAGGCTTATGTAAGGTGAATAACTGCATTGTAAGCTCTACTGAACCTGTCAAAGGGATATGCTGTTTAAAGAAATTAGCCATGGACTCCCAGAGACGGTAGAAATTAATGTTTGCCTTCATCCATCTTATTTAGCTATGAAGACTACATATACCTTGGCATATATTAGTCATCCAAATGTGTGTATTTGCATACTTATTCTTTGATCTTGGAAGGCTTAGCAAGCAGTTCACCTGGCCTTATTGGGACACCAGGGAATTATGGGGTGTTATGAGGCATCAAATGTTTAGAGTATGAGACTAACCATCACTTCCTGACTTAGTGGGGGATGAAAGCTGGAAATGTTGAATTGGGAGGCGTTCTTCCTGTTTTTCATTCTGACGGCTGCTTGCACACATTAGTGTGTCCTGACAAGTCCTTGAGAATCGTTCAGTATATGATATAAAACACTGCATGTCTATTTAGGTGCCTATCCCTACCTCCACAAACTGAAGTGGGTTCAGTGTTCCCTAGACCCAAACCCACCATCTCCCTATTTATCTCCATTTCAGACTGACAGATGGGATGTGACACTGTCCTCAGATCTGCGGCTTGCACTTCTTTTTTTTACAAGGACTTCATCCTCCTTTTCCCACAGTCTTCTCTCCCTCTCCTTCCATTGCCCTATCGCCCTTCCATATCTTTCCTTTCCCTCTCCTTTCCTTTCCCTCTATCACTCATTTATACTTTACAGTCACCTACGCCTGCTCTCCTTTAATTCATGTGTCAGTGTTGATGTTCATCACTCCTGGTCCCTGTCATTCAAGGACACTCTGTGATAACTCAGATCAATTGTAAAACCACTGGGGTGTTTTATACATGACAGTATTACAATGGAAGACCACACAGAGGTGTTTGTTTTGCATCTAGCCTTTTGATTGATCTATTCATGCTTGTCCAGCTGGAACTGTCTCTCAGGTTCTGTAGGATGGCTGTGTCGCTGAGGGGAGCTTACCTGTATACCAGGGCGTCGTCTGCAGTGCAGTTGTACTGGATCTGGTACATCCACACCAGGTATGGCCCAGTGGCCCGGCCCAGGACCCAGCGCACCTGGGCAGAGGTGGCAGTCGCTCCCAGGACCCCCACCAAATGCTCACTGGCATCTCCACTCTCTCCCTCTGTGGCGTTCTTGACAGTCACCACCCCTCCACCACCCTTCCGGCCTGCCCCTCTTCTCCCACTGGAGATATCTGATGACCCAGGGTCCCCTCGAGGGCTGGTTAGGGGGACAGTGTTGTTGCCGCGGTGAGGGAGGGGGATGATCTTCAGGTCTATCAGGGCCGTAGCCTCCCCGGCAGCATTGATGGCAATGCAGGTGTATGCCCCATCGTCACGGGCACGGGTCACCAGCACGTCCAGGGTGCCGTTGTAGTAGGAGTGCACACGGCTGGAGTTGGCTACTATGCGGTCGTCAGGAGAGATCCAGTGGATGATTGGCTCTGGGTCTCCAATGGCACGGCACCTCAGCGTGGCCCTCTGGCCCTCCAGCACCCACAGCTTGTTGGAGTGGCGCGTGATGAGCGGAGGCTCACAGGTGAACTCCTCTTCTGGAATGGACCAGAAGTAGCGCCCAGCCAGGTGGACGGGAGTGGCGCACGTCTCCATGTCGTCCCCGCGGATCAGCCGCCTCAGCCACAGCAGCTCACAGTTACAGTGCAGGGGGTTCCCACCGAAGCTCAGGCTAATGACAGTGTTGTAGGGGGTAGGGCTGACCATGCCTGTCTGGGAGCGGGAGAACAGGGGGTCAGGGGGCAGAGTCTGCAGCCGGTTGGACGTCATGTCGAGACGAGCCAGCTTGTACAGTTCTCCGAAGGAGCCCTCGGCGATGTGGTCCAGGAGGTTGTGGTCCAGGTTGAGGGTGTGCAGGCTGGCCATGTTCTGGATGGCCTCCCAGGGGACCTTCCTCAGGTTGTTGTAGGACAGGTCCAGATCCTCCAGCGTCTGCAGGAAGTCATCAAATGCCTCGGTGGAGACGTTGGTCAGCTGGTTGTTGTTGATGATGAGGTGCTGCAAGTTAGTTAGGCCTGACAGGTCTTTTGGCCCCACCACGGTCAGCCGGTTGGTGTCCAGGTGAAGTGAACGCAAGCTCTGAAGGTCAGCGAAGGCCAGAGGTTTCAGGGCATGGATGGTGTTCCTGGACAGAGTTAGCTCTACCAGGCCTGACATGTTGGCGAAGTCCACTCTGCCCACCTCCAGGATGAAGTTGTCAGCCAGACGGAGCTCCACTGTGCGCCGGTCAATGTCAGGAGGGACGAACAGCAGGCCCTTGTTGACACAGAGCGTGCTCAGAGACTCTGAGAGGTTTCGGCACACACAGTGGAAGGGACAGATGGAGACCATGCCCCAGGTCTCTCCAGCGGACACGCCCGGGCCCAGCAGAGCAGAGAACACACAGGAGCAGGTCACCACGGCCAGCAAGACTACAGTCTGTGGGGTCATAGAGCAGGCAGGGGGTCTCAGGGAAGGGCTGGTGACTTTTGGCTTGAGTTCAATAGGAGATAACCGGTTTATTTCCGGGTGGACCCCTTTTAGAGAGTGTTGCTTTGGAGAGGGCCTCCGAGAGGATTTTGAGTGGGGTGGAGCTGAGTATGGGTGTGATATTTGTGATTTGGATTTAGGCATTGTTGAGCTGGTTATCCATTGACCTACAGAAGAACAAGTGGGAAATCATTATCTCTCATTTCCATTGGTTTTCCCATTCAGTGGCTTTTACATCCAACAGTGCAGTGGAGGTATTGGATTGTACAATTTGGAATTTTACAAATTAAAAAAAATTCCACAAACATTCAATACTGATTTTGTAAACTGATGTGGTTATGTTTGTGTAGGCCTATGTGTATATTTTCAGTGAGGTTAGATTTGATATAAACCTCAACCTGGGTGGTTTTCCTCAGACCGGTCACTGCTTCTGGGGTGGTGGCAATGACTACAGAGTTCAACTGTTACTGGTTCTGGGGTGGTGGCCATGACTACAGGGTTCCACTGTTACTGGTTCTGGGGTGGTGGCCATGACTACTGGGTCCCACTGGTACTGGTTCTGGGGTGGTGGCCATGACTACTGGGTTCCACTGTTACTGGGGCCTTGTTCTCACCCTCCACTGCCCACTGTTCTGTCAGTGCTATTGCCCCATTCACCTGATGCATTACAGTGTGTGTGTGTTGAGCATGAACATTGACCCACGTGCCATCTAATGAGAAGGAATGACATTGGGTTAAAAGCCAGACTACAAAAGGCAGGTCCTTAATGAAGCAGAATAGTGGTTTGTAGGGTGACTGAGTCTCCAGGTCATGAATGGAAGCCTCGTCGCTTGAATTATCTGTAACATTACAGGCCTGATTAATGTGACTGTGTTGTGCTTTTCCATGGCTGCTGTGTTTGAGCATTATGTAAGGCCAGCTTCTTCTCCTGTCACGCTCACAAAGCACCGTTTTGAGTGTGTGTGAAGGAGAATGAGAGGGGGAGATGAAGAACCCACTAGGGGAATGATGGATACAACCTATAAATAACTGTGTAATAGTGTAAACTGTGTGTCTCTGTGCATGCACTGTGCAATGATACACACAGACACAATAAATGTTGTGGTGTGTCAGGTGGGTTTAGTGTGTGCTTTATACTATAAGACACTTCACTGCATCATGGGAAATCTGTGTATGAGGTTAACCTTTTGGACCTGTATGTCTGAGTTGGAAGGGAAGATGGGGGCATGGTAACAGGGTTAGATTCTAAGCTTGACATTCTATCCCATATCTTTTCTGTATGAGTTGGCTGAGGGTTTGAATGGATTGCACATCCCCCTTAGTTCCTAATCACAGTGACTGAGGACTGCACAGTAATGGTTCCTACCTTAGTGGGTGAATATCCTGTTCTCCCACAGAACATACATATACATATACACACAATACCACATAATGTCAAAGTCAAATTAAGTTTTTAGAAATGTTTACAAATGAATAGAAAAATGAAAAGCTGAAAGTCAGTAAGTATTCAACCCATTTGTTATGGCAAGCCTAACGTTCATGAGTAAACATTTGCTTAATAAACAAGTCACATGGGTTGCATTGACTATCTGTGGGCAATAATGGTGTTTAACATGCTTTTTCCCTCTGTACCCCACACATACAATTATCTGTAAGGTCCCTCAGTCGAGCAGTGAATTTCAAACACAGGTTCAACCACAAAGGCCAAGTAGGTTTTCCAGTGCCTTGCATAGAAGGGTACCTATTGGTAGATGAGTAAAAAAAAGAAGCAGATATTGAATACCCCATTGAGCCTTGTTAACTTATTAATTACACTTTGGATGGTGTATTAATAAACCCAGTCACTACAAAGATGCAAGTGCCTTTCTAGCGCAGTTACCAAAGAGGAAGGAAACCGCTCAGGGATTTCACTGAGGCCTGTTTTCCCCCCACCTTTATTTAACCAGGTAAGCAAGTTGAGAACGAGTTATCATTGACCTGGCCAAGATAAAGCAAAGCAGTGCGACACAACACAGTTACACATGGAATAAACAAGTGTACAGTCAATAACACAATGGAAGAAAAAAAATAACACAATAGAAAAAAGTAGTCTATACAGTGTATGTAAATGTTGTGAGGTAAGACAATAAATAGGCCATAGTAGTGAAGTCATTACAATTTAGCAAATGAACGCTGGAGTGATAGATGAGCAGTTGTGCAAGTAGTGATTCTGGTGTGCAAAAAAGCATAAAAGTACATTTAAAACAATATGGGGATGAGGTAGGTAGATTGGGTGGGCTATTTACAGATGGACTATGTACAGCTGCAGCGATCGGTTAGCTGATGTTTAAAGTTAGTGAGAGATGTAAGTCTCCAGCTTCAGAGATTATTATTATTTATTTTTTGCAATTCGTTCCAGCCACTGGCAGCAGAGAACTGGAAGGACAGGCCGCCAAAGGAGGTGTTGGCTTTGGGGATGGCCAGTGTTGTGTATATATACCTGCTACGGGTGGGTGTTATCGTTACCAGCGAGCTGAGATAAGGTGGAGCTTTACCTAGCATAGACTTATAGATGACTTGGAGCCAGTGGGTCTGCCGAAGAATATGTAGCGAGGGCCAGCCGACTAGAGCATACAGGTCGCAGTGGTGGGTGGTATAAGGTGATTTGTTAACAAAACGGATGGCACTGTGATAGACTGCATCCAGTTTGCTGAGTAGAGTATTGGAAGCTATTTTGTAGATGACATCGTCGAGGATCGGTAGAATAGTCAGTTTTACTAGGGTAATTTTGGTGGCGTGAGTGAAGGAGGCTTTGTTGTGAAATAAAAAGCCGATTCTAGATCATTTTGGTTTGGAAACGGTCAGAACCTTCCAGAGTAGTGATGCTAGTCGTGCGGGCGGGTGCGGGCAGCAAACGGTTGAAAAGCATGTATTTTACTGGCGTTTTAGAGCAGTTGGAGGCCACGGAAGGAGTGTTGTATGGCATTGAAGCTCATTTGGAGTTTAGTTAACACAGTGTCCAAAGAAAGGCCAGATGTATACAGAATGGTGTCATCTGCGTAGAGGTGGATCAGGGAATCACACGCAGAAAGAGCGACATCGTTGATATATACAGAGAAATGAGTCGGCCCGAGGATTGAACCCTGTGGTATCCCCATTGAGACTGCCAGAGGTCCGGACAACAGGCCCTCCGATTTGACACACTGAACTCTGTCTGCGAAGTAGTTGGTGAACCAGGCGAGGCAGTCATTTGTGAAACCAAGGCTATTGAATCTGCCGATAAGAATATGGTAATTGACCGAGTCGAAAGCCTTGGCCAGGTCGATGAAGACTGCTGCACAGTACTGTCTTTTATCGATGGTGATTATGTTATCGTTTAGTACCTTGAGCGTAGCTGAGGTGCAGCCGTGACCAGCTCGGAAACCGGATTGCACAGCGGAGAAGGTACGGTGGGATTCTAAATGGTCAGTGATCTATTTATTAACTTGGCTTTCAAAGATTTTAGAAAGGCAGGGCAGGATGGATATAGGTCTGTAACAGTTTGGGTCTAGAGTGTCACCCCCTTTGAAGAGGGGGATGACCGCGGCAGCTTTCCAATCTTTAGGGATCTCGGACGATACGAAAGGGATGTTGAACAGACTGTTAATAGGGGTTGCAGCAATGGCAGCGGATCATTTTAGAGGGGGTCCAGATTGTCTAGCCCAGCTGATTTGTACGGGTCCAGGTTTTGCAGCTCTTTCAGAACATCTGCTATCTGGATTTGGATGAAGGAGAAGCTGGGGTGGCTCGGAGAAGTAGCTCCAGGGGGTGACTAAAAACAGAGTTAAATGTCTGTGATAGGGAGAACTATGGTATTGTCGTTAGTCCACAATACTTTCCTAAATAACAGGGTGAAAGGAAGCCTGTATAGAATAAAACATTCCAAAACATGCTTCCTGTTTGCAATAAGGCAAAAGTAAAATGCAAAAAATACAGCAACGACACATGTACTTTATGTCCTGAATACAAAGCATTATGGTTAGGGCAAATACAATACATCACTGAGTACCACTCTTCATATTTTCAAGCATGGTGGAGGCTGCATCATGTTATAGGTATGCTTGTTATCGGCAAGGACTAGCAAATTTTTTTATGATTAAAAGAAAAATGGAGTAGAGCTAAGCACAGGCAAAATCCTAGGCGAAACCCTGGTTCAGTATGCTTTCCAACATATACTGGGAGACAAATTCGCCTTTCAGCAGGATAATTAACCTAAAACACAAGGCGAAATATACTCTGGAGTTGCTTACCAAGATTACATTGAATGTTCCGAAGTGGCCTAGTTAGTTTTGACTTAAATCGTCTTCAATCTATGGCAAGACTTAAATGGCTGTCTAGCAATGATCAACAACCAACTTGACAGAGCTTGAAGAATTCTAAAAAGAATGTGAAAATATTGTACAATCCAGGTGTGCGAAGTTCTTAGACTTAGTCAGAAAGACTCAATGTTATAATCGCTGCCGAAGGTGATTCTCACATGTATTGAGTCAGGGGTGTGAAATACTTGTGTCAATAGAGATTTTTATTTAATTTTCAATAAATGTTTTCGCTTTGTCATTTATGGGGTATTGTGTGTTGATGGGTGATGAGGGAAAATGTATATTTTAATCCATTTTGAATTTAGTCAACTCATGGTGAAAGAATACTTTCTGAAGGCATTGTACATGGCAGTATTTATTTAAAAACACTATCTATCTGGCACGAACACTAACTGCTAGTATTTAAATTCTTATCCCTAGTTATCCTCTTGGCTTGGATATGTTTACCTCTTCTCAGTGTTTTCAGATCGTTGGCTCAAAGCACAGAGGGAAGACCTAGTAAACCTTTTCCATGTTGCATTACCTTACCTCTCTGTCCACCTATCCATATTTACTTTGACTTAAGCTCATCCCCCAAATCAACAAGCGTATGAGCAATTTGTTGCTTGTCATTTATATTTTACTCAGTCATTCCTGTTGTTAATATCCTTGTTTTCTGGGATTCAATTGTTGCTAGGTCAGTCCATTGTATACATCCTCCAGAATATGAAGAGAGCCAGGATTAGCAGAGTGACATGGGCACAGATAATCACATTTCCTCCACAATGTGCAATACAGTCAGGACAGACTGCGAGTTAGATGCTCTATTAAAAGAAACACAGGGTTCTATTCTAATGTGAAGAAAACAAATGAACATTAACTTACAGAAGTTTGCTGCTTATGCTGTTCAGGATGCCAAGTCCATTGATTCCTTCTGGTAACTGGAGCATGAATCGAAATAATCAGATGTAGTTTTTCAAGCATGAGCCCAGAGGCTTTCAGAGATGACAAGCTTATGTTTCCTAGATAACAAAATATTTGAAATGTGTGAAACATTTCAGTGTGCTTCGTAGCGTTTATCCTCCATCTATTCACTAATTGCAGCCATCAGTCTTCTCCCAGGACAGTATCCAGTCTCTTCTCTTTACTCTGCAGTCGTTGGTATTCAGACCCCTCTTTCCTCTCGCTGCGCATCTGTCTTTCGCAGAATCAGTGCGGCTCTAGAACATCCCCAAGTCTGTTTTTATCTCTGTTGGAGAGCAGCTTTAACCACCTGACCTCCAACCCCCTTTCTCCTCCTAGTTTCCCACTGTGTGGGAATGGTAACAATTCCTTTTCACTCCCTTGTTCCTTCCGTCATGCTGCCTGTTTAGTTTTAGTCGTCCAGACAAGCCCAGTGAAAGGAACAGGGCTGTTAAAGTAGGTTATTAACTGTAGACGCCAACAACCTATTACGGTCGCATGTTTCACCTCTGTGTTTGCCGTGCTTATTCACAACTCAATCGCTTGTTTTGACGTTCATTTCCTCCACCATCCGGTGCTGTACCAGTCGGATTTGTGCCTCCTGCTGCAGCAAGCGTGTGTGTGAGCGAGGGAGAGACTGCAAAGTGTGTCTGCTACTGAGATGGGAGAGGGAAAGGGAAAGGGAGGGAGGAGGGAGAGCCTGGAGCAGTCCTGGCTTTCGATAGAAGGGGGGAAAGATGGAATTGGAGTGGCTAGGAGAAAATGCAAAATATGTGCGTAGGATAAATTAGTCAAAATGAAGAGGCTGTAGGAGGTTTTGGAGGAGGGAGAGCTAGCAGCCTCACCCCAGTCTTTATCATTTTTTTTGCCTAACAGTTGTGCCAAAGTAAGGGATGGCTTCATTACTGCTGTGATTTAAAGAAGTTATCATTGTATTTACAAAATCCCTTAGCAGACTGTACATTCAGCTGGTTATAAGTTGCTGTTTTCCTGTCTGCAATCGCCTATAGACCACTGCTACAGTGAGAAACATTATGGAGACACTGTAGCCTAATAAGGTAGCTTTATGCTGAGGTGTTTGAAATGGGATATTGGTTGGTTACTATCAAGAGGCCTGTTAAATCAGCAATTTTGGGTTTAAAAGTCCTTTCATCAATTATTCAACGTTTGATTACTACAAGTTGATCGCAATGGTCCCCAATGTACCCTGAATGTTAAGTGTGGTAGTGGGGATGGGGAGTTTCTGAATTGTTCAGCAGATTTTGGAGTGAATAAAGTCTGATTGGAGTGCTTGCTTGTCTTCCCTGCTGTGGTCTGGGGGTGTAGGGAGAGAGGGAGAGGGAGAGAGAGAGGATCAATACGGATGATGAGAAACTCGGATGACTTACACTAGGTTTCTCAACCCAAACAGAAGTGATGAAGGTTAATACAGGTCAACACCAGCACCATGGCTGAATCTGACAGCGTGGCTTTTTGCCCTGGAGTTTGAGAGAACGAGACACAGAGAGGGGAGGCTTAGCCCCTCTTCATCCTCCTGGTTCCTTTCTTCCCTCTTGTTTCTATTCCAATCTGGGCTAGCTGTGTTTTTAAAATATTTTTTTATATATTTTTTTTATTTTGGTGAGGACTGAGTGACTCACCCTCAGCCAGACACAAACTGGGGCTTTTTAAAGAGGCCTGAGTACAGCCATGCTGGAGTGTTACACGCACCCTACAGGAACACTGTTGTACGTGTCCAAACAATAAGTGCTAGGTAACGCTGTACTCCTGACACATACATACATAATGATTATTCAGCCTACTGATTTTCTAAGGTGTTTCTTATCTTTCACCACATGGGAACCCTCATTTTGACTATTGTGTATAATTTAGGTGGAAAATGGGTCAATCTATCTGCAGGAAATTTGAGAAATGATGTACCTGGGGAAGCTGCAGGGGGACATTTTAATTTGATTCAATCCATAGCTATTCAGAGTCTGGACAATGGAGGATGTGCGGCCAATTGCAGAGAGGATCTCTTCAGGACCAAGGACAGCAGCACTCTGAGCCTTACACCACAGTACTGTCGGAGAGCAGAATAAACTCGCTGGAGCTGGCCATCTTGACCGTACTGTCAGAACTCTTGCCAGTTGACAAATTGGTCAATATTTTGAAGCAAATAACCCTGGCTTTTTGTGCCTTTCTCTTAATCATGAATGGCTCATTTGGAAGTGGTGTCATGGATGCATAATTTATCAGACGGTCCAAAGAGGCCTTGAAGCATTTCCCAGATGCATTGTGCTCAAAGGGTTGTTTTTTTTTTCACCCCCTCTTTCCTGCCCACTTGATGCAGTCATTATTAAAATGTGGTGTTAAAAACAAGGTTAGTTAGCTGTGATTGATGGTTTCCCAGAAAGTTTGTAACAGCACGACTCATAAAAGGGTAATTAGAGAGCAAGGAGTGCCAGGGCACAAGCTATAGCCTCTATTCTTACATAACTAGAGAATAAGAATGATCTGATTTGTACGTTTTTATATCGACATTCCATACAAAATTATTGAATTGTACTGTCATCATACTGACAATGATGCAACTATGGACTAATTTGTCTCTTCTCAGAAAGAAGCTAATCTTATTTAGTTTCTGAATTAATATTGCCAATGCAGACTTGCACATATGTCATTTATTAACGTCCTCTGTAATGTTCTTAGTTTGCTTTAGTCTTTTGGTGAGGGTTGGATCTGTTGTAAGACCTGTAATTGGGTCTACATGTAGAGGAATCTGGGTCACGGCGCTGGCGCTGTGTTGGCTTACTAGGCTATTTGCTGCTGTTTGAAGTGTGTGTGTGGTAGAAATGGACTAAGGACTTGAGCAGTAGCCTATAGATATTTTCCCAGTCATTTCTATTATCTTATTCGCTCTAATTTCTCTGTGCCTCTCATCTAGTCTCACTTGCTCTGGCTTCCTGCTTCTCTCTTTCTGTGTGTGTGTACCCCAGTGCACCTGGCTGAGACAGATGTGCAGCGTGGCACAGAGGAACATGCAGGGCATATGTTGAGGATTAGCTGGGATTGTTTTGCCTAGTGATCACACTGTTTTCTGCTCTGTGTGTTTTGGCCTGATTAGTGCTCACAGAAGAAGGGACTCCGTGTGGCGGTATTGAGTGTTCTAAGCCATTTGATTTGGGACTGACCACAACATGACCTCCCAGCCCTCCAAGACCATTTGCACTTGAGCTGTGTGTTTGCATGTCCAGGCACTTTGCCCAACCAAAATCTCGGTCCCTAGTGTTATGTATCATGCAGACGGTCTTCTTGACCATTTTGTCATTTTAACAACAATCTCTCGCCCCCTCCCACTATTTCTTTCTCCATTTCTCGCCCCTCTTATTTTGTTTCTGCACAGACCAACATCCCCTTCCTCCAGAACGTTCTGAGTAACGATCAGTTCCTGTACGGCACCGTTGACACCCAGTTCATAGATGAGAACCAGGAACTCTTCAACCTCAAGCCGGTCCAGAACCGAGCCCAGAAGTTGCTGCACTACCTGGGTAAAATGTCTTCAACTCACTGAAATTAGATTTGTTATTTCATAAACTGTGCTTCTTGTACTCAATTTAAAATAATTTGTTTCGTAATCTGTCTCTCTTTGTTGGTATAAATTATTTGAACTTTAGACACCACTTACTCAGTCATCTGATGTGTAGCTAATGATTGTCTTGATTCGTTGAACAATTGAAGCTTCCCTCCCTAGATCAAGTGGTGAGTTATTTGAATTCATACCTGGCTGGAATTAAAGCCGGTTTACGGCACAACTTTTTTTTTTGGAGGGGTTTTAAATGTATTTGTTTTAGGGGGTGGATCAGCTTTAATATTAGATTGATTGTTGCTTCCATCAGTGTAATTATCTGCATCATTTCCAATCCCCCATATATTTTGGGGATAAATATATAAACTCAGCAAAAAAAGAAACGTCCTCACTGTCAACTGCATTTATTTTCAGCAACTTAACATGTGTAAATATTTGTATGAACATAAGATTCAACAACAGAGACATAAACTGAACAAGTTCCACAGACATGTGACTAACAGAAATTGAATAATGTGTCCCTGAACAAAGGGGGGGGGGGGATCAAAATTAAGTCCGTATCTGGTATGGCCACCAGCTGCATTAAGTACTGCAGTGCATCTCCTCATGGACTGCACCAGATTTGCCAGTTCTTTCTGTGAGATGTTACCCCACTCTTCCACCAAGGCACCTGCAAGTTCCCGGACATTTCTGGGGGGAATGGCCCTATCCCTCACCCTCCGATCCAACAGGTCTCAGATGTGCTCAATGGGATTGAGATCCGGGCTCTTCGCTGGCCATGGCAGAACACTGACATTCCTGTCTTGCAGGAAATCATGCACAGAACGAGCAGTATGGCTGGTGGCATTGTCATGCTGGAGTGTCACTTCAGGATGAGCCTGCAGGAAGGGTACCACATGAGGGAGGAGGATGTCTTCCCTGTAACGCACAGCGTTGAGATTGCCGCAATGATAACAAGCTCAGTCCGATGATGCTGTGACACACCACCCCAGACCATGACGGACCCTCCACCTCCAAATCGATCCCACCTGAGAGTACAGGCCTCGGTGTAACGCTCATTCCTTTGACGATAAACGTGAATCCGACCATCATCCCTGGTGAGACAAAACCGCGACTCGTCAGCGTAGAGCACTTTGCCAGTCCTTTCTGGTCCAGCGACGGTGGGTTTGTGCCCATAGGCTACGTTGTTGCCTGTGATGTCTGGTGTGGACCTTCCTTACAACTATTGTGGACAGTCTGAGCACTGATGGAGGGATTATGCGTTCCTGGTGTAACTCGGGCAGTTGTTGCCATCCTGTACCTGTCCCACAGGTGTGATGTTAGGATGTACCAATCCTGTTACACGTGGTCTGCCACTGCGAGGATGATCAGCTGTCCGTCCTGTCTCCCTGTAGCGCTGTCTTAGGCGTATCACAGTATAGACATGGCAATTTATTGCCCTGGCCACATCTGCAGTCCTCATGCCTCCTTTCAGCATGCCGAAGGCACGTTCATGCAGATGAGCAGGGACCCTGGGCATCATTCTTTTGGTCTTTTTCAGTCAGTAGAAAGGCCTCTTTAGTGTCCTAAGTTTTCATAACTGTGACCTTAATTGCCTACCGTCTGTAAGCTGTTAGTGTCTTAGCGACCGTTCCACAGATGCATGTTCGTTAATTGTTTATGGTTCATTGAACAACCATGGAAACTGTGTTTAAACACTTTACAATGATCTGTGAAGTTATTTGGATTTTTACAAATTATCTTTTAAAGACAGGGTCCTGAAAAAGGGACGTTTCTTTTTTTGCAGAGTTTATATCTTTATACATAAAATCAAATGGATTTATATAGCCCTTACATCAGCTCATATCTCCAAAGTGCTGTACAGAAACCCAGCCTAAAACTCCAAACAGTAAGCAATGCAGATGTAGAAGCACGGTGACTAGGTAAAAACTCCCTAGAAAGGCCAAAACCTAGGACGGAACCTTGAGAGGAACCAGGCTATGAGTGGTGGCCAGTCCTCTTCTGGCTGTGCCTGGTGGAGATTATAACAGAACATGGCCAAGATGTTCAAATGTTCATAAATGAACAGCATGGTCAAATAATAATAATAATATAATAATAATATCACAGTAGTTGTCGAGGGTGCAGCAAGTCAGCACCTCAGGAGAAAATGTCAGTTGGCTTTTCATAGCCGATCATTAGGAGTATCTCTACTGCTCCTGCTGTCTCTAGAGAGTTGAAAATGTCCGGTGAACAGGTCAGGATTCCATAGCCACAGGTAGAACAGTTGAAACTGGAGCAGCAGTACGGCCAGGTGGACTGGGGACAGCAAGGAGTCATCATGCCAGGTAGTCCTGAGGCATGGTCCTAGGGCTCAGGTCCTCCGAGAAAGAGAATTAGAGAGAGCATACTTAAATTCACACAGGACACTGGATAAGACAGAAGTACTCCAGATATAACAAACTGACCCTAGCCCCACGACACATGAACTACTGCAGCATAAATAATGGAGGCTGAGACAGGAGGGGTCAGGGGACACTGTGGCCCCATCCGATGATACCCCCGGACAGGGCCAAACAGGAAGGATATAACCCCACCCACTTTGGATATAACCCCACCCCACCCAGCTTTTTGGTCTAAACTCCACTTGCCGTGTTTGGAAGAAGAAGGATGAGTACAACCCCAAGAACGCCATCCCAACTGTGAAGCATGGAGGTGGAAACATCATTCTTTGGGGATGCTTTTCTGCAAAGGGGACAGGACGACTGCACCGTATTGAGGGGAGGATGGATTGGGCCACGTATCGTGAGATCTTGGGCAACAACCTCCTTCCCTCAGTAAGAGCATTGAAGATGGGTTGTGGATGGGTTTTTTTTTTCTCATTTTGTCTGTCACAGAGTAAGTGTACCTATGATGAAAATTACAGGCCTCTCTCATCTTTTTAAGTAGGATAACTTGCACATAGGTGGCTGACTAAGTACTTTTTTGCCCCACTGTATGTTTATCTATGTATGCGCGTGTGGGTAAACATTCTATTTGTTGCAAGAATTCTGTATAATTTAAATTGAGAAATTCAAAGTTTTGAATCCGGTGTTTTGCGTAAACCATGGAATCGGTACATTGGAAAAATACGGCCTACCCATGGAGTCTATAGTATTGTACGTCACTTCCTTGACTATACTGAACACTCTGACATTAGTTCTAACAAATGACACCTTCGCTATTTAACTTTAATATACAGTGCGTTCAGAAAGTATTCAGACCCCTTTTTCCACGTTTTGTTACATTACAGCCATATTTTTAAAAAAGTCATTCCCTCAATCTACACACAATACCCTATAATGACAAAGTGAAAAAAATGATTAAAAAAAGAAAGAAATTGCAAATGTATTACATGAATAAATACCTTTTTATATACATAACTATTCAGACCCTTTGCTATGAGACTGGAAATTGAGCTCCGGTTCATCCTGTTTCCGTTGATCATCCTTGATGTTTCTACTACTTGATTGGAGTCCACCTGTGGTAAATACAATTGATTGGACATGATTTGGAAAGGCACACAACTGTCTATAAGGTCCCACAGTTGACCGTGCATGTTAGCCATAATCCAAGCCATGATGAAGGAATTGTCCTTCGAGCGCTGAGCCAGGATTGTGTCGAGGGACAGATCTCGGGAAGTGTACAAAAAGTATTATGTAGCATTTAAGTCCACAAGAACCCAGTGGCCTCCATTCATAAATGGAAGGAGTTTGGAACCACTAAGACTCTTCCTATAGTTGGCCGCCCGGCCAAACTGAGAAATCGAGGGAGAAGGACCTTGGTCATGGAGGTGACACTGGTCACACTGACAGAGCTCCAGAGTTTCTCTGTGGAGTTAGGATAACCTTCCAGAAGGACAACCATCTCTGCAGCACTCCACCAATTAGGCTGTTATGGTAGAGTGGCCAGATGGAAGCCACTCCTGAGTAAAAGGCACATGACAGCCTGCATGGAGTTTGCCAAAAGGCACCTGAAGGACAGACTGAGAAACAAGATTCTCTGTTCTGATGAAACCAAGGTTGAGCTCTTTGGCCCTAATGCCAAGCGCCACGTCTGGAGGAAATCTGGCACCATCCCTACGGTGAAGCATGGTGGTGGCAGCAACATGCTGTGGGATGTTTCTTCTGTGGCAGGGACTGGGAGACTATTCGGGATCGAGGGAAAGATGAACAGAGCAAAGTACAGAGATCATTGATGAAAACCTGCTCCAGAGCACTCAGGACTTCAGACTGGGGCAAAGGATCACGTTCCAACAGGACAACGGTCCTAAGCACACAGCCAAGACAAAGCAGGAGTGACTTCGGGACAAGTCTCTATGTCCTTTAGTGGCCCAGTCAGAGCCCGGACTTGAACCCGATCGAACATCTCTGGAGAGACCTGAAAATAGCTGTGCAAGTGACGCTTCCCAACCAACCTGGGAGTTTGAGAGGATCTGCAGAGAAGAATGGGAGAAACTCTCCAAATACAGGTGTGCCAAGCTTGTAGAGTCATACCCAAGAAGACGTGAGGCTGTAATCCAAAGGTGCTTAAACAAAGTACAGAGTAAATGGTCTGAATACTTATGTAAATGTCATATTTCAGTTTATTTGTAAGAAATGTGCAAAAATTTCTGAACCCAGTTTTTGCTTTGTCATTATGGGGCATTATGTGTAGATTGATGAGGGGGGATTAACATTTGAATCAATTTTAGAATAAGGCCGTAACGTATAAACATTTGGAAAGAATACTTTCCGAATGCACCGTACGCGTGTAGTGATTTTAGTATGCTTTTCTCCCATATAATGTTGCGCTGGGCATTGCCAGGGACCTCCACGAGGTACTTAGGGGCCGATAATGTATTGCAGTTCTCATGACTCTATATGTATTCTGAATGCGATTCGGTAATGCTATTTGATTCTATACATATTGCTCACTATATGTCTGCTGCAGAGGGACGAGAACATTTTGTGGAAATGTGAATGAATGTAGGAGAATATAAAACAGATCTGGTAAAAGATAATACAAAGAAAAAAACAAACCTTCTTTAGTATTTTTTTGGTACCGTCTTTGAAATGCAAGAGAAAGGCCATAATGTATTATTCCAGCCCAGGTGCAATTTTAGATTTTGGCCACTCAATTGCAGCAGTGCATGTGCAAAGTTTTAGACTGATTCCAATGAACCATTGCATTTCTGTTCAAAATGTTGTCGAGACTGAAATGTGCCTAATTTGTTAATAACTTTTCCTGTTCAAAACTGTGTACTCTCCTCAAACAATTAGCATGGTATTATTTCACTGTAATAGCTACTGTAAATTGGACAGAGCAGTTAGATTAACAAGAATTTAAGCTTTCAGCCAATTTCAGATATGTCTATGTCCTGGGAAATGTTCTTGTTACTTACAACCTCATGCTTATCGCATAAGTCTACATTAGCCCAACTGTCCCGTGTATGGGACATTGATCCTGATGAACTTTTAAAAGAAGATGGAGAACAAGCTATAGGATGAAAAATACCATAGTTTTGGCACAGGTATAGCTGATTAGCGCCAGCTAATGCAACCTAGCAAACAAAATCGATACTTTGAGTCAAAGTTAAAATGTAATATCCAAAATAATATTGCAATATGTAACTGGATCCCCCCCTTCCCCATCATTAATATAATATATTGGTAGGTTTTAAATGCCTACGACGATGGCCAACTCATGTTTTCTGATGCTTTCCTGCTGTCCTGTTTCAGGTCATGTGATGGTAAACGGACCCACCACTCCCATACCAGTGAAGGCCAAGCCTTCATCTATCGATCCTGTGATCCCACCCGTTCCTCTGGGTGAGATTCCAAACTACAAAACCTACCAGCTTTCTGTGAAACCTCTTTTTGTTTCTTCTTGAAGCAGCCCATTTTGTTTTAATCCAGTCAGTATAACATTGTAAAAGCTATATATTGATGTGGATTAGGTGAGCCTCCGGTTGGGTTCCGTGACGTCCTATTGAGGGAGGGTCCAGAGGGCTTTGCCAAGGCAGTGCGTGCCCACAAGGGTCTGCTGCTCATGGACACCACCTTCAGAGATGCCCACCAGTCTCTCCTGGCCACCCGTGTCCGCACCCACGACCTCAAACAGATCGCCCCCTTCGTAGCCCACAACTTAAACAACCTCTTCAGCGTGGAGAACTGGGGAGGTGAGGAGTTGTTTACCACCAGTGCTCACACTCAATCTTTTGAATGTATTTTCTATTACCACATGTTTTCCGATCTCAATCGGCACTTTCTTTTTTTCTCTGGACCGATTTTGCAGCCTGCCTATGATTCAGTGGCCTCATTATAAACATTATGTTTTCAAAGATCCCAGTTTGAGTTGAAAGGTCAAATATAATTAACTGCTAGGGTAAATTTAAAATGTGACACCGCTTCAGGCCTGAGTTCACATCATTGAGCTGAGCAAGTTAGTGTAGTGTATCTGGGTTATTCGGGGGGGGGGGTGTTCTCCTCTCCTCATGTCTCTGAAGAAAAAGGACGGCACACTTTTGAGGTTGATATGGATAGACTGACAGTATGTTTCTAAGTAGAGACTGAAGAAAGGCTCGGTCTCATCTGTAGCAAAGTGATGTATGAAAATACATGTTTTATTTGGATAGCTCTTTTTAGAAAATTAGCTACAGGAGATCACCTTAGCACCCTGAAAAGAGAATCTACTGTGACTGTGTCCAAAAACATTTTGATGTTGAGGGATCTGGACATCAGACTCGGGAGAGAGTCCTTCCTTCTCTGGATGAATAGGAGAGATTCATAGTCTTTTCATGAAGTCTGTCCATTTACTGTCTAGTAGATACATAAGCAGTCCAAATGCTGAGGTTTATGGAGTCTGTTGCTATGGCAGTTATTGATCATTCCTCTTCTGTGCAGGTGCCACCTTTGATGTGGCGATGCGTTTCCTGTGTGAGTGTCCATGGAAACGGCTGCAGGAGCTGAGGGCTCTGCTGCCCAACGTGCCCTTCCAGATGCTGCTCAGAGGAGCCAATGCTGTGGGGTACACCAATTACCCCGACAACGCCGTGTTCAAGTCAGTACCTCTTCCCTGGATCATGCACCCCTTAATCCTTATTCCAACCAGAGCACGTATAGTGTCAACCCAGCCCTCACTGTTTGAGGGTTATGCAATGGTATTTTTAGAAAGCATCACCCTTGAACCCAAGGTCTCTTCACTTGTACTCATCCATCTTTTAATTGTTCTGACCAGGTTCTGTGAGGTGGCCAAGGAGAACGGCATGGACATCTTCCGTGTGTTTGACTCTCTGAACTACCTTCCCAACCTGATGCTGGGTATGGAGGCTGCTGGGAGTGCCGGGGGTGTGGTGGAGGCCTCCATCTCCTACACAGGGGATGTATCTGACCCAATGAGGCAAAAGTACTCTCTGGAGTACTACCTGAAGCTGGCTGATGAGCTGGTCAGAGCTGGAACGCACATACTGAACGTCAAGGTACTTTAGGGAGGCTCTGAACCAAACCCACTGATGTGGTTTATCTCAACCACTTACATGTTCTATTTATATTGCGCTATATATACATTTTTTGATTAGTGACTCGGTCATAAATAACTAAAGAGAAAGGAGTCTGTCATGTTGTTGACCCCTCTATCCTTCTGCAGGACATGGCAGGGCTGCTGAAGCCTGAGTCCAGCCGCATGTTGATTGGTGCTCTGAGGGACCGTTTCCCTGACATGCCCATCCACGTCCACACCCACGACACGGCAGGCGCCGGCGTGGCTGCCATGCTGGCGTGTGCAGAGGCCGGGGCTGACATCGTAGACGTCGCTGTGGACTCCATGGCTGGAATGACATCACAGCCCAGCATGGGAGCTATTGTCGCCTGCACCAAGGGAACCAATCTCAGCACAGGTGAGTTGCCAGCCAATGGAGGGCAAATAAAGTGAGTTGCCAGCCAATGGAGGGCAAATAAAGTGCGTTGCCAGCCAATGGAGGGCAAATAAAGTGCGCTGCCAGCCAATGGAGGGCAAATAAAGTGCGCTGCCAGCCAATGGAGGGCAAATAAAGTGCGCTGCCAGCCAATGGAGGGCAAATAAAGTACGCTGCCAGCCAATGGAGGGCAAATAAAGTGAGCTGCCAGACAATTTTTATTTGACCTTTTTATTGAACTAGGCAAGTCAGTTAAGAACAAAAGATTATTTACAATGATGGCCTATGAACAGTGGGTTAACTGCCTTGTTCAGGGGCAGAATGACCGATTGTTACCTTGTCAGCTTGGGGATTCGATCTAGCAACATTTTGGTTACTGGCCCAACGCTCTAACCACTAGACTACCTGCCGACCCTCTGAATGGAGGGAAAATAAAGTGAGCTGCCAGCCAAGGTCTGCTATTGCAAACCGGTTGTATACACACAGGGGGGGAGCAGTGAACCATTTTTTCCCTGTTCTTTGTTTGCTATGTCGGAGCATTTAAAAAGGTAAAAGGCTGAGACCTTTAGCCCCATGAAAGGATGCTACAGTCAACAAGGACAAGGAAAAGCAACAGAGAAAAAACAAATACAGAGAAAAAATATATTTTTTCACCTTTTTATTTAACTAGACAAGTCAGTGAAGAACAAATGTATTATTTACAATGACGGCCTACCAAAAGGCAGGAGACCTCCTGCGGGGACAGGGGCTGGGATTAAAAATAAATAACACACACATATAGGACAAAACACACAACACGACGAGAGACAACGCAACACTACATAAAGACAGACCTAGGACAACAACATAGCAAGGCAGCAACACATGACCACATTATGCAGTCATGACAAGTCATGAAAATGTAGCTACTGACTCCAGCTGTTTATGGCTGTAGAAATGGGTAGTTAATTGGCATTTTTGCCACCTCGATGTGCATATGACATCCTCAAGTGTTTTTAAAGATCCATTTTCTGTTTGTGACGGAGGTTACTCTGCCTAGATGGCTCTGCATAACACTTCAAAATGTGTTTGTAGAACCAACTGCAACAGCTAGTGACAATTTAATTATGCTGATGCTTCGTGCATATTTACACTGCGGTTGAGTTAAACAAACGGTCTTAATGGATATAACCCAGAGAACATGGTACACATGGGAGGTAATACTGTTCATGTGTAGAGGGTAATGTAAAAAGGGCCAAATGAAGCATGATTGTTGCAGGGAAGCGGAGAGGGAACTAGAGGAAAAGGCAGGGGGGGAGTGGCAGAAAGGGCAGAAAGAAGTTCACCACACAACTGTCATTTCGCAGCTCACAAACAACCCTGCGACCTTCAGTTAATTGAGACATTACAGCAGCAGGAAAGTCTTAACCCGCTGTAATGACCTTGGCCTGCAAGCCTCCGTGAAGCTCTGCCTCTGCGTGGGAACAGGATTGTGGTCAGAACCATGTTCCCCTGGCTGCAGCCAGTCATGTTGTTGCTAGGGGAACGGTGGTGAGACCAGATCATTGCCCTTGTGTTATTCAGGAGGGAATCTGTCAGCTGCAGGCTAGTGTTGCCTGTTATCACGCTGCCACCAGCCGTGACTGACGGTTACCGTGTGCTTTGATTCATCAACGATGGTGGACAAGGTGAAAGGCTGTTCTTTCGTTCATGTTGTTTCGATGAACAAAGAGCAGCAGAGGAAATGGCAAATTTGATGAGCATTTAATCTAATCCTGCCATATGATACAAGGGTTTAATAACTACATATTTTGTTCGCAATGAATCAGGCTTAGATTAGCTACTTTTAAATCCTTAATTATTGAAACAAAGTGGCTGACAATAAAAGAATGGAGTTGCTGTTTGTTTTTAATTGAACAACACTTGAGAATATAATGAATTTGTCATGAGGAGTATGGAGGTAGCAGCTGCTCTGAAATGACTTGACCATATACTGGTTTACTGTTTGGGAATACAGCGCTACCTGAGCACTTACCAGCGAGTTCATTGTTTCTCATTCTAATCCAGTTAACTAAATGTCCTCTTTAGAAAATGAAACGTGGCAGGACCGAATTAGAAGAATGGTGTGAAATGGAGTCGTTTTTTAAAATGACATTGTTTTGTTGGATGCGAGTTGTTGAAAGTGTAGACAGTCGAGAGGTGAAATTTAGCATCTTTCTTTTGCTGGTTCCAATGTTCCATTTCAGGACTTGTGCATTTAATATATATATTTAATTTTTATTGTACCTTTTTATTTAACTAGGCAAGTCAGTTAAGAACACATTCTTATTTACAATGATGGCCTACTGGGGAACAGTGGTTTAACTGCATTGTTCAGGGGCAGAACAACAGATTTTTACCTCGTCAGCTCTGGGATTCGATCCAGCAACCTTTTGGTTACTGGCCCAACGCTCTAACCACTAGACTACCTGCCACCCCATCTATGGTCTCCAAATGTCCTCATTCAGGTAATTGCTGTGCAAGGTCAAAAAACATAACTAGAAGATGTCCTGTCAGTGTGTGTGTGTGTGTGATTTCAGTCAGAATCCCATCAGAATGCTCACATTCAGGGGAAAAAGACGTGTTCTTTTTGTTTATTTCTCATTAGTCTCTGCCTCCTGCTCCTTTTCACTGAGTACAAGGCTGCCTAGGTAATTGAAATGTCAGGCGGATGTCATTTGCCCAAGAAAATTCGGTGTCTAGTTACATTTCCCTTCTGTGTTGCGCTTTAGTGCCGTATATTCCATACAATATTTATCCATTTATTGTAAAATAACTTCCAAATTCATTCCAAATAAGCTACTATTTGGGCATTCATGCATGAGATAGGATGACAAGACTGCTCTAATTGATAGTTCTTCCCACTCATACCCTCGCTTACTTCTCAAAGTGCTCTCTGACCTACTACTGCCTTGGTCATATTTATTATCAGCTGTCTGAGCAGCTTACCGATTCGCTGCAGCTGTACACAGCCCATCTGCAAATAGCCCATCCAACTACCTACCTCATCCCCATATTGTTTTTGACTTTTTTTGCTCTTGCACACCATTATTTCTACATCATCATCATCTGCACATCTATCATTCCAGTGTTAATTTGCTAAATTGTAATTACTTCGCTACTATTGGCCTATTTATTGCCTTACCTCCTTACTCCATTTGCACACACTGTATATAGATTTTTCTGTAACTCGGTTGTTTTTTGTCGCACTGCTTTGCTTTATCTTGGCCAGGTCGCAGTTGTAAATGAGAACTTGTTCTCAACTGGCCGACCTGGTTAAATATAGGTGAAATAAAACAATACAAAATTGGAAGTACTTATTGGTACTTGTTTGCTGAAAATCCTCAAGTGCCTCATTTAATCTTGCTCTTTCACCTTTCCTCTTTTCCATGGTCCCATCTTCTCATTCATATGCTTTTGCTCATAAATTACTTCTGAGCTCTTCACTCCTGTAATCTTTTCATCCATATTTGATCTCTGCATCATGAGCTTTCCTCTGGCAAAGGTCCATTGTACTCTCCCGTGATGCTTATAGATCATCTTTAAGTCGGCTCTAGTCCTCTGAGGGACAGGAACTGTGGTCAATATCGCGCTCGCACGTTTGCTCCCTTGCTTTCTCGTTCCTTTGCTTTTCTTTTTTCTTTTTCCTCCTCTCTGCTGATGTTTACACATCTATGTACCAATAGATGTTTATGGATGGAGTGGGAAGCTTGATGCTAATATCCATGCTTAAAATTCTTTTGTCTCTGAGATGGATAGGATAGGGAGAATGTGTGTGGGGGCGGGGGTCTGTTTGACTTATGTGTTGTCAGCTGAAGCATGGAGGTAATTGTCATTACCGCAATTTGATAGGTCTTCTGGGTAAATTAGCATTCGCAATGTATTGGCAGCAAAGAGGGCGCATTGATTGACTGACTGATGTTCCTGCTTTGGAAGCCAGTGAACACCTAAGTGGCTGGAACCACACTGATATACTTTAATGTATTCTCTGGCATGTCTCCCACATACAATATGTTTAACAAGATTGTTCCATTGTATTTGCTTGGTATTTGTGCTACCAGCATCTATAGATGCATATATACTGAACACAAATATAAAGGCAACATGTAGAGTGTTTCATGAGCTGAAATAAAAGCTCCTGTAAATTTTGAATATGCACAAAGCTTATTTCTCTCAAATTAGTTTACATCCCTGTTAGTGAGCATTTCTTCTTTGCCAAGGTAATCCATCCACCTGACAAGTGTGGCATATCAAAAAGCTGATTAAATGGCATGATCATTACACAGGTGCACCTTGTGCTGGGGACAATAAAAGGCCACTAAAATGTGCAGTTTTGTCACTATGCCATAGATGTCTCAAGTTTTGACGGAGTGTGCATTTGGCATGCTGACTGCAGGAATGACCACAAGCTGTTGCCAGATAATTTAATGTTCATTTCTCTACCATAAGCCGCCTCCAACTATGTTTTTGAGAATTTGGTAGTACATCCAACCGGCCTAACAATCGCAGACCACGTGTAACCACGCCAGCCCATGTCCTCCACATCCGGCTTCTTCACCTGCAGGATCGTCTGAGACCAGACAGCTGATGAAACTGGGGTTTGCACAACCAAAGAGTTTCTGCACAAACTGTCGTCCTCACCAGGGTCTTGACCTGACTGCATTTCGGCGTCTGCCTGCATGATGAAAATGGTGGTCACACCAGATATTCACTGAATGATTTTCTGATCCACACCCCTACTTTTTTTGGGGGGGGTGTCTGTGACCAACAGATGCATGTCTTTATTCCCAGTCATTTGAAATCCATAGATTAGGGTCTAATGAATTTATTTGAAGTTACTGATTTCCTTATATGAACTAACTCAGTAAATTCATTGAAATTGTTAAATGTTGCGTTTTTAAATATTTCTGTTCAGTGTATTTATCCCTGATATCTCAGTGTCATTATTCTCTGTCCTGCCCTCTCTTTGACAGGGATATCCCTGGAGAATGTTTATGACTACAGTGAGTACTGGGAGGTTGCTCGCGGGCTCTATGCACCCTTTGACTGTACAGCCACTATGAAGTCTGGCAATGCTGATGTGTATGAGAACGAGATCCCTGGAGGCCAGTACACCAACCTGCACTTCCAGGCTCACAGCATGGGCCTGGGGCACAAGTTCAAGGAGGTGAAGAAGTCCTACACAGAGGCCAACAAGCTGCTGGGTGACCTCATCAAGGTGAGGCAACCGGCCACCTATTCAAATTAAGTGATCAAACACCTTTGTAATTCTCTCTCTGGAAGTGGATTTTTAAAAGTATTCTGATTTGTGGAGGAAAGTCTGTTTGAACTGCTGAATGAATTGCCCATTTAATTCCTTCACTCACCATCCTCCTTTCACTCTCTCTCAACTGTGTGTGTGTGTGTGTGTGAGGGAGGCTCTGTCTCAAATACAAAATAAAACAAAATGGGAATCCGTTTGCAGAAAGGAGAGCCGTTGATCTCACCGCAGCCTAAAGTCAGATTAACCAAGGCGCTTTGAGCAAGCTTATCTGTTATGTTCTGCAAGCTTCTGTCTGATCTCTCCAATCAATGGTATCTTTTAGTGTTTAGTCTCGCCTTGCTGGCTTTCATTTCCTAGGTCTTAATTAAATGATCAGCGATAGTTGACTTTCTCTTCTTGTCCTCCTCCATTTCCTTTGTTTCCGTCTAATATTGTCCATAAAACAGGCACAGGGCAATCAGTCTGAGTGTCTGTTCAATAGCAGACACGCTTACTTTGCTTTCATTATGCCTCTCTATTCATTTGCTCCTCTCTGCTACCCCTTGTCTTGTCGTCTTAGCTGCAAAAAAAATCATGTTTCTCAAACTATTTCCCCTTCTACCATACTTGTGTTCACTTCTTTTGCTCTCGCTCTGTTTATCTCCTTTCTTTCATTCTCTCTCCTCCTGACTACCTCACTTCTGTTCACCCCTCGCTCCTCTCCTGACTACCACACTTCTGTTCACTTCCAATTTGCACACCAGCCTGGAAGTTACTAGGGTGAAATACCATGGTCTATGACAGATGGGCTGTAGCACCAGTAATGTTGTGGATAACATCTGTCTCTCTCCACCTCTCCCCGCATGCAGGTGACCCCCTCCTCGAAGATCGTGGGTGACCTGGCCCAGTTCATGGTGCAGAACTCTCTGACAAGGGCAGAGGTGGAGGAGAGGGCTGATGAGCTCTCCTTCCCCCTCTCAGTGGTGGAGTTCCTGCAGGGTCACATTGGCATCCCACACGGAGGCTTCCCTGAGCCCTTCAGGTCCAAGGTAACACACACACACACACACCACACACACTTCACAAATTCCCAATAGATCCTAGTTCAAGGCCCTATTTATTTATTTTTTTTCAGCATCCAAACAACATTGTTCTTTTTAACACACTGGACTAATGCTTTCAATTGAGAACAGTCGGGGCAGCTGCACTTACAGTAATCAATAGCTTGCCCTTGGGAATGGGGTACACTCCGTATGTGGAAACATGTAACTATTCTATATCTGCCATTTCAATGCCAACCATAATGACAGGATTTGTATTCCCACATTCTGTATTAAAGGATTATTAGGTTTTTGCACTCGATGGTTATAACATTGAGAGTATATTATACTCCACTTAAATTGCAGTATTTATTTTTTTAACGAGCAGAAAAGGCCTTTTTAGTAGGGCACATCCCCTAAAGTCAGAGAAATACTTGAGAAGTTTGCCTGTTTTTGTCTCCACTGTCCCTGGATCTCTATCACACACATGTTTCTGTTTGAAATGTGAAGAAATCTAATTTCTTTCCCCATCTCTAAGAGAACCACAATTACCCAGAAGCATTTCTCTGGAAGATCAATTATTTCCTAGGACACATTTGTGCCTCCCATCACCAGTGCACAATGCAGTTCCCCTTCTTGTTTTGTTTTCCATTGGACGCACAGTGGCACTTGAGTAATTTATTTTTCAGTTCATAAATAAATAGGCCATCTGCTTAGCATACATCATGTATAACAAAGGAATGGTACAGCCATTATGGAGCAGCTATTTCTCATTTCCAACAGATGCCTAGCATTATCCTAATTCATTATTACACTCATGTTTACTTGTGATATTCAAACGTTGCTTGTAGCCTGCCCAGCTCCCTTTGGCCTGTTAGTGGCTGATTTCTAACCTCTGCCCCCAGGTGCTGAAGAATATGCCACGGGTGGAGGGCCGCCCGGGTGCCTCTCTGCCCGCCATGGACTTCCAGGCCCTAGAAAAACAGCTGCGAGAGACGCACGGAAATGACATCACTCCTGAGGATGTGATGTCAGCAGCCATGTACCCCAAGGTGTTCCAGGAGTTCAAGGAGTTCACCCATCAGTTTGGCCCCGTAGACTGCCTCAACACACGCCTGTTCCTCGATGGACCCAAGATTGCTGAGGAGTTTGAGGTCAGTCTCAACATGTGTGTGGATGAGAAGTGATTAATTTGACATGAACTGTCTGATTACAATATACAGTGCCTTGCGAAAATATTCGGCCCCTTGAACTTTGCGACCTTTTGCCACATTTCAGGCTTCAAACATAGAGAAAACTGTATTTTTTTGTGAAGAATCAACAACAAGTGGGACACAATCATGAAGTGGAACGACATTTATTGGATATTTCAAACTTTTTAACAAATCAAAAACTGAAAAATTGGGCGTGCAAAATTATTCAGCCCCTTTACTTTCAGTGCAGCAAACTCTCTCCAGAAGTTCAGTGAGGATCTCTGAATGATCCAATGTTGACCTAAATGACTAATGATGATAAATACAATCCATCTGTGTGTAATCAAGTCTCCGTATAAATGCACCTGCACTGTGATAGTCTCAGAGGTCCGTTAAAAGCGCAGAGAGCATCATGAAGAACAAGGAACACACCAGGCAGGTCCGAGATACTGTTGTGAAGACGTTTAAAGCCGGATTTGGATACAAAAAGATTTCCCAAGCTTTAAACATCCCAAGGAGCACTGTGCAAGCGATTAATATTGAAATGGAAGGAGTATCAGACCACTGCAAATCTACCAAGACCTGGCCGTCCCTCTAAACTTTCAGCTCATACAAGGATAAGACTGATCAGAGATGCAGCCAAGAGACCCATGATCACTCTGGATGAACTGCAGAGATCTACAGCTGAGGTGGGACACTCTGTCCATAGGACAACAATCAGTCATATATTGCACAAATCTGGCCTTTATGGAAGAGTGGCAAGAAAGCCATTTCTTAAAGATATCCATAAAAAGTGTTGTTTAAAGTTTGCCACAAGCCACCTGGGAGACATATCAAACATATGGAAGAAGGTGCTCTGGTCAGATGAAACCAAAATTGAACTTTTTGGCAACAATGCAAAACGTTATGTTTGGCGTAAAAGCAACACAGTTCATCACCCTGAACACACCATCCCCACTGTCAAACATGGTGGTGGCAGCATCATGGTTTGGGCCTGCTTTTCTTCAGCAGGGACAGGGAAGATGGTTAAAATTGATGGGAAGATGGATGGAGCCAAATACAGGACCATTCTGGAAGAAAACCTGATGGAGTATGCAAAAGACCTGAGACTGGGATGGAGATTTGTCTTCCAACAAGACAATGATCCAAAACATAAAGCAAAATCTACAGTGGAATGGTTCAAAAATAAACATATCTAGGTGTTAGAATGGCCAAGTCAAAGTCCAGACCTGAATCCAATCGAGAATCTGTGGAAAGAACTGAAAACTGCTGTTCACAAATGCTCTCCATCCAACCTCACTGAGCTCGAGCTGTTTTGCAATGAGGAATGGGAAACATTTTCAGTCTCTCGATGTGCAAAACTGATAGAGGCATACCCCAAGCGACTTACAGCTGTAATCGCAGCAAAAGGTGGCGCTACAAAGTATTAACTTAAGGGGGCTGAATAATTTTGCACATCCCAATTTTTCAGTTTTTGATTTGTTAAAAAAGTTTGAAATATCCAATAAATGTCGTTCCACTTCATGATTGTGTCCCACTTGTTGTTGATTCTTCACAAAAAAAATACAGATTTATATCTTTATTTTTGAAGCCTGAAATGTGGCAAAAGGTCGCAAAGTTCAAGGGGGCCGAATACTTTCGCAAGGCACTGTATTTGCTTATGTTCTATTTTCTTCGGATCACACTTTCTGTGTCTGTCAGGTGGAGTTGGAGCGAGGGAAGACCCTCCACATCAAAGCCCTGGCCCTGGGAGACCTCAACAAGGCTGGCCAGAGGGAGGTGTTCTTTGAGCTGAACGGAGCACTCAGATCTGTCCTGGTCAAGGATACATTGGCCATGAAGGTACAGTAAATCAAATCAAATGTATTTGTCACATACACATGGTTAGCAGATGTTAATGCGAGTGTAGCGAAATGCTTGTGCTTCTAGTTCCGAAAATGCAGTAATAACCAATGAGTAATCTAACCTAACAATTCCAAAACTACTACCTCATACACACAAGTGTAAAGGGATAAAGAATATGTACATAAAAATATATGAATGAGTGATGGTACAGAACGGCATAGGCAAGATGCAGTAGATGGTATCGAGTACAGTATATACATATGAGATGAGTAATGTAGGGTATGTAAACAGTACATAGACAGTACATAGTTGCATGCTTAAAACGCATAATGACAAATAACACTAAAGATATTCTCACTGCTTTATAAATTGTTTAACCTCCCCATTAGATATCTCAATCGACACATTGGTGTTCCTGCAAACTCACGAAGTGTACTCTCTCTCTGCCCCTCTCTCCAGGAGATGCACTTCCACCCCAAGGCGCTGAAGGATGTGCGTGGCCAGGTGGGGGCTCCCATGCCGGGTAAGGTTGTGGAAGTGAAGGTGAAGCAGGGCCAGACGGTGGAGAAGGGCCAGCCTCTGTGTGTGCTCAGCGCCATGAAGATGGAAACAGTGGTCAACTCTCCCCTCTCTGGCACTGTGGTTAAGATCTACGTCAACACCGACAGCAGCCTGGAGGGAGACGACCTCATCCTGGAGATCACCGAGTAGGACAGGAACCTTTCATTTGAGCACAACCTTAACCCCTTCAGTCTCACACGCTAAAGTACAATTCCAACTGTTGAAAAGAGGCAGGCAGGAGAGAAATGTATCTATTTTTGAAATTCTGGAAAAAAAATATACAGTATGATTGTAATCAATTAATGAACTAATGTTTGTTTATTGGAGCGCTTCCTGTGGTGATTGCACTTGTGATATGTACGGTAATCCACTGTCACTTTAGAAACTGATAAGTACAATCATTAACCATTGGAAGGGAATAAAATCTAGGAGTTTTCATATTCATATATTCATGTTAATCAATATACGTCATTCTCTAACGCTTTCCTGAAGAGTTATATTGCTGAGGCTATGCCAATATGAAGATGAATGATGCAATAAATAAGTGTAAAGCAATTGATAAGCCGTTGACATTCTGGGATGTTATGTAATATAAACTCTTAATCTTGGCTAATCATGTTTTAAATTGTACAATAGTATTTAGGCCATCCCTGTACGAGCATCACCTCCATGAGTGTCATCATCTGATATGTTTAAATAGAAAAATGAAAGTTAACATCAATAGACCCAGGGTCGTTACAGTAATAATATAGGTGTTCAAGCATAGGAAGTGTTTCCATCCTAATTGTCCTCTCTCTTCCCTCCATCTCACTATATTGACTGACTGGGTAAAGCTGTTCTAAGCATCTACTCATCACTGATCACTGCATTACTTTCACTCATTTTCAACCAACCCATTATAAAGAGTAAAGCTTTTACTGTACATTTCCTTTGCATCTGAAAGTGGATGGCCTATGAATTTTTGAAACACAAGTGACTCAGTTGACCAAAACTCTTCTTTTAGACACTGAACCTAAAATAACAAATTTTTTTGACCAACTACCTTGCTTTGTACATGAACGCCAATATACTTGATATTCTGATACACGCTTGATATTTTGGCAACTTGCTGTGACTTTTTAAAATAGAAATGAATCCTACATAACTGGACATACTTAGTCATTCTGGTAGTCATTGGGACTGACTGGACTCTGGTGAGATTTACAGGTTGTAAGGGGGTAGTGTCATGTTCTCAATCTGTGGTAATGGATTACTAAGGGGCATTTGTTTTTAGACCCCATAGGAACTTGACCCGAATAACCGATGACAAAATAATTGGTCTTTGTTTTTAGTGTAGAGATTAAAAGTAGTTGAATGTTACTTGTGTATATGGTGTGTCCTTGCAGTACATGAGGCTACTGTCTGAGTGCTGGTGGGTGTTGTTTTGTCAACTGTCATGGTAACCACTTTGTGTCTGTTTACATCTGGGGTGTTGATAATCGTGAGCACACTAGGCATTGTCATGTAATACAGTATTTGCAGTGCAAAGAGAAATGTTATTGATTTTGTTTTGTTTTTACATGAAAAATCATAGCCTTGTCATGATTAAGTAACGTCTATAATCTACGACATTACAAATCATCTCTTGAGAATAGTTTACCAACCTGTTGTATCAAGCCATAGTAATCAGATGTTTCTTACACTTCTAACTCCTGTATGTGAAACATAGGACTTAAGCCCAGTAATGCAACAACTAAAGAATGCAACGATTGAGCCTGTTATCTTACGAGCGACATTGGTTCTGTGCGTAAAATATAATTTTTGCGTGCAGTACGCACAGTTATCTAGGTCAAGTAGGAGACTTCTACATAGGAAAAACAAATGTTAATGAGCTTTATACGTAGATGTCTTGTAAGCGTTAACATTACTACCGATTTATGTTGAATAGTAATGTCATTTGTATTCTAGAATCTTGCTGGGGATCTGTGGCAGTTATGCCATCCTTCTCATGTCTCTGTCTTTTGATGATCAGTTTTAAATCATGCAAATACTAATTCAGTGTAACCTCATGTCTTTTCAATGTGACAGGACTTTGAAAGAAATTAAAAGAGCATTACAGAGTTGTCTCGCTCTTTGTCATTTTAATGTTTTGATAATAGAGCTTGTGTGCAATGGTGCATCTTAGACTTAGTGTGCGGCTCTGTTCAAGTGCTCTATTCTTATGAAGAGTAGCGTGAAAAATGAATCAAAATGGCAGACAAATGTTTCTACATAAACAATTCAATAATTGTGACAATTTGAAAGTCAACACTCGTTAGGTATAAATAATGTACATATTCAGTTGCAGGGGTGTAAAAGGCAGATGATCGATAGTTGATAAGGCCCACTCTAATTGAAACGGACAGGAACGGCCCTAACCTACCCAATCAGTCGGTGCACATTGATTGATTGCCAATAGCGTAATCCCCTAATGGATACAAATTGATAGATATGAGGACAACGTGTGTGTCCAATCGTTCACATGCCACACTGTTAATAATTTTGACATTTTGAGTCAATAGTTACTCAAACAGTTACATCTCTTCTAAAGCCTGCAATCTATGCTTTTGCACAGCCTCACAGTTTAGATACTGAGTAGTGTACTATTCTGTAGCATTACTGCACTGATGGATGATGGGCCTCAGAGCTGCCATATGCTCCTTATGATGAGAAGTTGGGGTGTGTTTCCGGGCGCTGATTAATTGCTCTGTATGCACCAGGGTAGTCTACCTGTAGGTGCTGACCATGGCCATGTGATGTACAGCCAGGACTGGGGCAGAGGAAATGTATGAGGCTGAATGACTAGAGAGAAGAGACTGGGAGCCAGTATTGTTCACCGAGTTCTAGATGGGTTGTAAAGTGCATATTTTAAATGGCTATGTTCAAATGTTCTATTTTTTAAGGTGGGAGTTAACCCCGGAGATAATCATACCTCATGAGTGTGCTTCCTTGCTATTAGAAATGTGCCTGTGTGGCAGTCTGTCATAAATGTTTGATTCAGTGTCCTGCCCTCCACCCATTCAGACCTAATGTATCTGACATCGCTCATCTCTGGCTCCTCCATCACCTAGGCTCTCTGCCCTCCTCCCATTCAGACCTAATGTATCTGACATCGCTCATCTCTGGCTCCTCCATCACCTAGGCTCTCTGCCCTCCTCCCATTCAGACCTAATGTATCTGACATCGCTCATCTCTGGCTCCTCCAACACCTAGGCTCTCTGCCCTCCTCCCATTCAGACCTAATGTATCTGACATCGCTCATCTCTGGCTCCTCCATCACCTAGGCTCTCTGCCCTCCTCCCATTCAGACCTAATGTATCTGACATCGCTCATCTCTGGCTCCTCCATCACCTAGGCTCTCTGCCCTCCCATTCAGACCTAATGTATCTGACATCGCTCATCTCTGGCTCCTCCATCACCTAGGCTCTCTGCCCTCCTCCCATTCAGACCTAATGTATCTGACATCGCTCATCACCGAGGCTCTCTGCCCTCCTCCCATTCAGACCTAATGTATCTGACATCGCTCATCTCTGGCTCCTCCATCACCTAGGCTCTCTGCCCTCCTCCCATTCAGACCTAATGTATCTGACATCGCTCATCTCTGGCTCCTCCATCACCTAGGCTCTCTGCCCTCCTCCCATTCAGACCTAATGTATCTGACATCGCTCATCTCTGGCTCCTCCATCACCTAGGCTCTCTGCCCTCCTCCCATTCAGACCTAATGTATCTGACATCGCTCATCTCTGGCTCCTCCATCACCTAGGCTCTCTGCCCTCCACCTGGCTCCTCCATCACCTAGGCTCTCTGCCCTCCACCCATTCAGACCTAATGTATCTGACATCGCTCATCTCTGGCTCCTCCATCACCTAGGCTCTCTGCCCTCCACCCATTCAGACCTAATGTATCTGACATCGCTCATCTCTGGCTCCTCCATCACCTAGGCTCTCTGCCCTCCTCCCACAAGTAAACGGTAAAGCCACTTTTGCAGAACATTTCAGCAACATAATTAGTTTATACAGGTGTGGCTCAGGCTCTCTCCCAGTAACATAGCTAATGATCGCTGATCCTCTCCCCTCAGTTTTTTGCGCCATCATAATCCCCTTAATTTGGGATGTTTGGTGAGCTTGCTGTGACGAGGGGGTTCACCGTGGGTTAGTGTATGCTCCCAGCATGACAGAACACGAGGCGGAGGAGAACACAAATTCCCACAGAATGAGGTCAAGTACTTAACTGTCATTAGTATTCTTCATGATTTTAATATCAATCCATTAGCCTAATACCTTAGTGTTAAGTCTTGTTAATTAAATGAAGCTCAGGTTTCTTTAGAGAAGAAAAAAGCCACCATGGTGCAGAGATGAGATTTGTCCATTAGTACAATCGTGTTTGTAGTCTAATGAGAGGAGTGGGAGTGTTAGGAGTGTTTATCAGACAAAATTGGTACGATTGGAGCATGGCTTTGATACACAGAACTTTGCAATAGGATATGTTAGAATATAGAAATATAGGTCTTCTGTCAGACTTTGTAAACATTGGCATTGTAAATATTCCACTTTGTGCAATTGCCTAAAGATTTTTTAAAACATGCATGAACAATATCACCTACAGCCCTATTTCAGACTTTCAAACAGCCCTCCAATCACAGACTGGTAATTAGTCACCAGGGAAGTTATTAATAAAGCTTAACTACCACCATAAATTCCCGCTTTTTTATTTTATTTAAGAAGAAAATGGATAAATACCACAACAGGCTGATAGATATTAGAGATTACTGGCTCTTATGTCTTTCTACCATTGAATACTGAGTCAATCCAATATCTGAATTTAATGAATCGTTCTTAATATAACATATTTATGTTTGAAGTACATTTTATAAAGCTGTATATACTGATATGATATAATCCCTCAAGGTCTATGGGATACTTGCAGCTTTCCTATTGCGTGGCCTGTTTTGATGGGATTTGTCTTGCCACTGTGCTGTACAATACTCTGTGTGGCAGCATTAAACATAGTTCAATAAGTCTGTGTTTACAACCGAGGTGTGCTTGTTTCCTGGGTACTGTTTCTAATAATCCTCTGATTTAGAAATGAAGATGTTACTCTGGATTCCCCCGGGGAAGCCTGAAGTCAAGTCTATGAATTACTCATCTCTAATGTCAGCTCTCTGCGCTCATGCAAAAACAGAAGCCACAAACACACCAACAATATGAATAATGCAAGTATCCCAGCTGTCAAAACAAGGATCTTAAGATTCTGACATAGGGTTGAGGACTGAATTTGTTTTGGTGGTGGAAAGGGCTTGTTTAAGTTTTTAAAGTATATGTCAGGCTACCCACAAACTGTAATTTCTAAATGAAAGCAGTTTGCTGCACATTACGAATTTTCACGATTTGGACATTAATCCACTTTCCAACGCTAATGAAACGTGGAAATGTAAGCAGCATTTTGGATTCCGAGTTGAATTAGTTAGGGAGCGTAAACAAAGTACTAACTTTTTTTACATTCAAATTTCAATAGCTCCTTGCTCATGTGACCTACTGACTTCAAACAAGGTTCTGAATGTACACTCAGTGGGCCTACACATTGCACAACCTTTAGTTTGTCCATTTTCATCTCATCCATTTTTACATTCATATTTCAAACGTTCAAATTTCAACAGCTCCTTGGTCATGTGACCTACTGACTCCAAACAAGGTTAAGAATGTACACTCAGTGGGCCTACACAGTGCACATCCTTTAGTTTGTCCATTTTCATCTCACACGTTTTTACATAAATGTTTCTCAATTTTACATTTCAATAGCTCCTTGGTCATGTCACCTACTGACTTCAAACAAGGTTCCGAATGTCCATTGACTACCCTTCTATATTGCACACCCATTAGTTTGTCCATTTTCATTTCACACGTTTTTCCATTAAATTTGTAAACTTTGTAATTTCAATAGCTCCTTGGTCATGGCACCTACTGGACTCAAACGAAGTTCAGAATGTCCACTGACTACCCTTCTATATTGCACACCCTTTAGTATGTTAATTTTCATCTCACGCAATTTTACATTAATTTTTCTAACTTTCAAATTTCAATAGTTCCTTGGTCATGTGACCTACTGACCTTAAACTACTTTCAGAATGTCCACGGACTGGCGGAGACGGGCGCGGCGAGGAATCCAGTGCGGTAACGCGACCGATCCCCTGGGAGAGTTCTCTTTTCTTTGTGATGAGCAGGGCGCCCTGGAATGGGTTTGCCCCGGGAAAGGGGCCCAAGCCCTGGAAAGCATTGCAGTTTCTTTATTGTCTGGTGAGCTATCCCTGGCCCTTGAAAATCTGGGGGAGAGGGTGTGAATCTCACACCGGGCCGTACCCGTATCCGCAGCAGGTCTCCAAGGCGAACAGACTCTGGCATGTTATAATAATGTAGGTAAGGGAAGTTGGAAAAAAAGAGACGGAACTTTGGGATAAGGATTGGCTCTAAGGGCTCGGTCGGTCGGATTGGGCTCGAGCTGCGGCTTGGGGAGCAGTCGCTCCATTGCCCTCCTCTCGCCACTATTGGAAGTTTTTTGTGCGGCTCATCTCGCGGTCTCTCGTCCGCGGTCTCGCAAGGGACTGTGTGCGGGGGTTTGAAGGCGGACTGGTGAGGGGTTAGGTCCGGCGGTTGGTGGCGGCAACTCTGGACGTGCGCCAGGCCCTTCTCGTGGATCTCCCCAGCTACGGCGCTCGCCAGCCCCACACATTGTAGGTGGGGTGGTCTCCTTTACACTCACTAGACTTGAGGCGGAGCCTAAACCCATTGGCCCCGCAGTGATAGGGCATTGAATGGATCTGGCTCATGACCTACGGAGTGGGGAGAGGTATCTCCAGCTTGTCTGGGGAGGGAGGCGTACATCTGATGTGGGTAGGACCATCCACGCCCATTGATTTGCTGCGGAACCATAAAATGGACGGAAGAAGTCTAGGTTCCCACTGGGCACAGATCACAGAATGTCAACTTGATGAAATTCAAAGGAGCGTACCCACCTGTCGCGGTCGCACTCAAATCACCCGTGGGGTGACAGTGACTGCCTCATGTCAAAGTGCTGGTAAAGGTGGTTCCTATGGCTCTGTCCCGGAGGGCTGACTAGGCAAGCAAATTATTAAAAGGGGATTATTTTCTGTTACTTCTTCCGAACATCCGGCCGATGGTGCCGCTAGATACAGCGAGGGATATTTGGTTCTCAAGCCTATAAGTATTGCACTGGCACTTGATGTCAATTGGGTGTAAAAATCCAGTTAAAGTCCGCTGAAGGTTAGTAGCGGGCAACTGCCCAGTTTGTAAGACAGAAAAGCCTCAGATGATACCACTGGGCGTGACTCGAATGGATGTCAATTTGATTATATCTGACTGGAACATGCTACCCTTCGCGGTCGCGCTCAAACCACCTTTGGGGTGGCTGTGACCCCCTCATGTCAAAGTGAGGAAATTCAATGAAGCGGGGGTAAACGGCGGGACATAATTAAGAGTCTCTTGAGGTAGCCAAATGCCTCGTAATCTCATTAGGGATGCGCTGGAATGGATGAACCAGAAACGTATGAGATGAAAAGGGACAAACTAAAGGGTGTGCAATATAGAAGGATAGTCATTGGACATTCTGAACCTTGTTTGAAGTCAGTAGGGTCACATGACCAAGGAGCTATTGAAATTCAAACATTTGAATAAATAATTTTAAATAGTGCGAGATGTTAGAACCAGTTTTTAGAAGTTTTAGGAGTAATGTGTTAAAGAGCTTTTGAAATTAGAACATTTTGATTTGTCACTATGATGAAGGTCCCTAACTGCCTTTGGTGGACGTAAGGAAAACTACAGGCAAATAATCCGTTGAATATCCAACCTGAATCTGTCTTCGCCTCAGTAGTCTGAATGTAGAGAGAGAATGAGGCAGGCTGTATATATTTGGTGTGCATGGCAACGATAACCTTTATAATGGTTTCTCTCTCTGTTTTTCTGTTTCTCACACACACAAACTGTGTCATATAAAACCTTGTTGGAAAATAATGCCGTGATTACGGTTCAATCGAGTACAGGCTCGATTGGTGGGAAGGCGGGTAGTTGTTGAAGACAACTTAGTAAAGAGGTTTCCAAAAGGGTTCTAAGGCTGTCCCCATTGGAGAACCCTATTGGGTTCCAGGTAGAACCCTCTGTGGAGCTGTTCTACATAAAGCAGTCTACCTGGAACCAAAAGGGTTCTACCTAGAACCAAAAAAAGGGTTCTTCAAAGAGTTATCCTATAGGGACAGAAAAATAATCATTTAAGGTTCTAGAAAGCACCTTTTTTTCTAAGAGTGTATGTTAAATGGCAAGCTTGAGGAATGTGCATTATTTTGCTGTGCTCATAGTCTATAAGGTAAATAGGTGATTGACATTCCACTAATAGGAACTAGGAGAAGGTACAAGGTGCTATGCTGATGATGATACGTGTGTATTCATTCCCATTATGCCTGTAGAATAGGAAACAAAAGTGAATTATGTTATGCTTACTGGATTAAGTTAAATTGGCATTCAGACCAACCTCCTTGATTGAACTTTTGTAAACTACATTACAATGGATGTCTCTCATCTGAAAGGAGGCTAAAAGTGTCCAGGAGGACTTTCAGTCAATATACTGCTATTGATCATACACAGGTAATCACATTCCTGCATAGCTGCATTTTGTGTGTGTGTGCACGCATGTGAATGTGTGAGTGCACAACAGGGTGGTGGGAGAAGCTAAAGGAGAGAAGCTAAAGAAGCTAAAGGAGGACAACCTCATTGTAATGGGTGGAATGGAACAGCATCATGTTTGATACAGTTCCATTCCAGTCATTACAATGAGCCCGTCCTCCTATTGGTCCTCCCATCAGCCTCCTCTGGTGTGCACGCATGACTGTGTGTGATGATAATTGTGTGTCAAATGATAATTCAAAAATATTGTGCTCCTGTTTGTTGTTATCAATATAATGTAGCTACAACATATCGGTCTGCTTTTGTGCTTTTATTCCATCACATACTTTGCCACCACCTGCCGGACAGTTCAAGATTAGCTATTTTCTCTGCTAGCTCTGAGAACGGACCAATAGCATGACAGAAAATCATTGCGTAGACATATCTGGGACATTCATTCAATCACTCGGCTTCGGAAAATTTGGAAGCACACCGACCATCTTTTGTGTTTTATTAGATTAAAACACTGGTAAGCTTCTTGAGAAATTATTAATGACTAGCTTTTTGAAACGCATGAAGGCTCAATACATTTTTTGAGGAACCTAGCTAAAGTAATTGGCATAACGGATATCAGATACTGGCACAACAGATACTAGCTAGCTAACGTTAGCTAACGTTAAGTTAAGTAGTTTGCCCCAATCGTCAGGCTTGAGGCTTATAGTTCTATGTAGCCATATAACTATTAAACATATGTTTATGTTTTGATAATGACAATGAAACTTACACACATATGCTCCCATTTATGATTGAATCACAAATAGATGTAGTTAGCTCAGCTACACAGCTTCCATTTTTTCCCCTATCATGCGCCCATTGATGATGACGTGTAGCAAGTTTATAAACCACGTTAGGTAGCCAGATGGAAGCCTATGAGATTTGCACTCTGTCTTAACATTAACTCTCATGTGTACCCCAGAAATGAGGCTTTGTCTGCTGTTTGTGGTCACTCTGGTGTCCCTGGCTCCGGCAGTTCGCGGGGGCGACAAAAAGAAGCTCCAAATTGGTATCAAGAAAAGAGTTGACAACTGCCCCATCAAGTCACGTAAAGGGGATGTGCTAAACATGCACTACACCGTGAGTAAAAATTGAGATGCTTCTCCATTTAGACACGGAATGAAAAACATGTCCTAAAGCAGTATATATTTTAATTTTAGGCCAATATGTACTGTTAAGGAGTCTAGGCTAGCATTACTAGCCGACTTCTAAGACCCCATTATATTATATGTAGGGCTTGCTCTGGCTTCCAAAACAGTCAAAAAACAGCCAAATACTTAATTTAAACGTGAATTGATTCTCAATTGTGGTATGTTTCTAGAAACATAAAGCCCTCTACTTTCATATCACATCAAAATAATGGTACAAATGAAAAATATACACTTACTATGCAGTGGTGGTCAGTGCTGTTTAAGATCAGATTTTTAAAAAAGAATGCGCATGCTCTTATTTCTATTGGATGACTGTCATTCATATTCATTTCACCCAGTTCAATTTAACAGCGATAGGTTTAGGCTACTACTTGATACTTTGATTTTCCATATACCCATCATGAAGTTGCTACAACCTAGCCTACGAATGCAAGTTTAGGTACATACAGGTCTTAGGTACAATGTAGGTACATACAAGTCTAGAGAGAAATGTCATGTTATGCACTGCAGTTCTAGCTAGCTGTAGCCTATGCTTTTAGTACTAGATTAATTCTCTAATCCTTTGATTGGGTGGACAACGTGTGTTTAGTCAATAACTGTTTGTCTGCAGGGAAAGCTGGAGGATGGAACAGAGTTTGACAGCAGCATTCCAAGGAACCAGCCATTCACCTTTACTCTGGGAACCGGACAAGTCATCAAAGGCTGGGACCAGGGCCTGCTCGGGTTGGTGCCTGTTTTTTACGTTCCCCCTGTTGACTACTAGTGTCCTCATGCATTGGATGACTTGTGAGGACTTACATTTGCAGACCGTGTAAAAACTATAGTGATGTTCTTTTGGATATAAGATGTAAAAAAACAACAACATTGATTTCTGACCCCTGCATGCAAGGTTCTTAATCCATCAATCCCACTTTCTCTCTTTAGAATGTGTGAGGGAGAGAAGAGGAAACTGGTCATCCCCTCGGAGCTCGGTGAGTTTGCCCACTGATACTTCACATTTCACTGTCCCAATGACCACTGATACTTCACATTTCACCGTCCCAATGACCACTGATACTTCACATTTCACTGTCCCAATGACCACTGATACTTCACATTTCACCATCCCAATGACCACTGATACTTCACATTTCACTGTCCCAATGACCACTGATACTTCACATTTCACTGTCCCAATGACCACTGATACTTCACATTTCACTGTCCCAATGACCACTGATACTTCACATTTCACTGTCCCAATGACCACTGATACTTCACATTTCACTGTCCCAATGACCACTGATACTTCACATTTCACTGTCCCAATGACCACTGATACTTCACATTTCACTGTCCCAATGACCACTGATACTTCACATTTCACTGTCCCAATGACCACTGATACTTCACATTTCACTGTCCCAATGACCACTGATACTTCACATTTCACTGTCCCAATGACCACTGATACTTCACATTTCACTGTCCCAATGACCACTGATACTTCACATTTCACCGTCCCAATGACCACTGATACTTCACATTTCACTGTCCCAATGACCACTGATACTTCACATTTCACCGTCCCAATGACCACTGATACTTCACATTTCACCGTCCCAATGGCCACTGATACTTCACATTTCACTGTCCCAATGACCACTGATACGTCACATTTCACTGTCCCAATGACCACTGATACTTCACATTTCACTGTCCCAATGACCACTGATACTTCACATTTCACCGTACCAATGACCTTTGATACTTCACAGGCTTCACCACATTACTGCTGACTGAATCTAGGTCATTTTTTATTTTATTGAACCTGCTTAGAGTTATATTAACCCATCCATTATTACGCCAGATAAAAGTCTTGCCTTGTAGTCCATTTTCCTACACTCCCACTGTTCTGATCTCTCCATTCACATTACTTATTTTGTAGGATACGGAGACAGAGGAGCACCTCCTAAGATTCCAGGTAATTCAGATATTTCTCCAGATCTAACACTGGCTTGCTCTACAAGTCAATCTGAGGTAACCATTATTGTGAATAGCTTTCCACCATATTAGTTTGTAACTACCCTGTGTCTCCAACAGGTGGTGCCACTCTCATTTTTGAAGTGGAACTACTCGGCATCGAGAGGAGGTCTGACTTATAGGGAACATTAACTTAAAACAAAATAAGCTGCCTGTTAGTGCTGTATTTAAGTCACTGTGGCTGCCCTACCATAACTTCTTCCTTAACTCCTACTTACCCAAGACAACGCACAGGGGGACTGTTTCTCTTTAGCATTAGTCGTTGCACTGAAATACTGTATAGTGCTAAGCTGTTGAAGATCCTACATAATATAGATACTATTCAACTATAGCTAACATCATATGTAACTGGTACTCCCTGGTGAATTTGAACTCCAATATGCCTTACACATTATACATTAATAATTTTAACAATTAATAATTTTTAGTTCCGCATTCAAAATTGCCCCTTCCATCATTCCAGTGTTATGTTTTTCTAAATGTGAGACCAACTAGCTCTTTGACTTAAATGAATTGTCATTTTTGAGTATTTTACTAGCCTGATAAGTATCATGCTGAGGGAACTAGTCGAACAACATACATACACTATGGTAGCACAAGATAAGCTATAGTGCACTGTTCAATGGGTTTTTAGGCTCTATTGAATGGAGTATTTGTCAATGAATTTTAGTTTTGGAATTCCAGTTTCACTTCATTGGTAAATAAGACTTGACCAATGTTCATGTTTCAGTTTGTTTAAATTGATTAAAGATATTTGGATTTTCAAAGTGTGACTGCTAGTGTTTTTTCCCTGCAAGATATTTAGCTACAGTACATTACAATAACATCGTAAGTGCACGCAAGTCAGAGTAGGTAAAACACGTATTGAATTTTAATAAAAATGTAACAAATTGTTAAACAGCACCATTAAGTATTGCTACATTACGTCACTACAGTTTTGCAATCACATCTTAAACACACACACCACAGATTATGCAGTCGCCTACTGTACCTCCAGCACTCTAAATGAACGCAGTAACCCAGTTCATGATTTGATTCAGTCTTCAACGTGATGCAGGTTCTAGGAGATGCACTGCGAATCTGGTAGTTAAAAGCCTGCCCAAAATAACATCTCAATGGGGTCCAAAAGATTAAGGAATTATAGTAATGAGGTGTACACATGCGGGCGCAGCGAAATGCAGGACCAATTGTCATACTTTTCAAAGACATTGCTTAATCCACAATAGTCGATACAATCATTGCTGTAGTCTTCTAAGGCCGAAGTCCTTTTCGCAGTGCTTACTGTATGGTTAATGACTAAGTGTTTTCGGTTTGAGAAACAAGTAGAAAGGCCTTCGCTTTATATATTTTTTTATCTACTTGGGTCAGGTCTGAGAAACAGACCCACCCCGTCACTCTCAGGCACCAGGGTGGAGGATATGGAGGGGAATCCAGTTGAACCATATGTTATAGTAGGACTCAAAAGCATTCACTGTAGTGAAAGTTCATGTCATGGATTTAAATGGGCTCTAACCCTAATTTGCAAATGTTTTCCTGTGTTTTATAGAGTCAATCATGCATTATTCCCAAAATGTATATTTAACAAAAAATGTGCGCAATGAAAACGCGTAGACTACTGATGTTATTACAGTGCCTCGTGTGGCATGCTGGTGTTTGTCTTTGATAACTGTCCAGACTTGCTCATGTCAAAGTTGTAACATAAATCATAATGTTCACTCCCAGTAGTCCAGTGTGAAATGTTGAAAAGCCCTTCATGCTTCCCTTTCAAAAAATATATTAGACAGGTGATGACAGTGCTCGGCTTGAAATCATTACACAGACTTAACCACCGTTTCCCCAAATAAACCATTCTCGAGTAACACTTTGCTTCTCTATAAATCCTAGTTAAAATGGCATCGTAAAAATGACATGGCTCCAACTATTACCAACCAAGGATAGTTCACTATTTCTAGCTGTTACTATACATACAGTGATGTTGACTAATCAACTAACCAAAGAGTTACATTTGTTAGACTGCATAAAGTTGCATCTGTCATGACTCACTGAGGTTTATGTACTTGTCATGCTTTGTTGGTGACTTATAGCTCAAGTTAAATGTTGTCATGTTCTTCCTCCATGTCATCAGTTTATCAATGCTGTACTATATTCTGATATTTGAACACTCATCACTTACTACTGTATATGTATAACATGATTATAAATCCACAAATAGTTTTAACAAAGACAGAGACATAGTAATCCCTGCTGCAGAGATTCGATTGGTCGATCTTCTTCCCTCTACCAATCCTGCTGATTGAAGGATTCTAGGTGCTGAGGGTTTCTAGCTGGGTGTCCCTGTGTAGAACTGAGTTGTAATCAGTTGGGGGTTGTTCTGAGGCTAAGGAGAAGATTTTTCATTCTTTTTGGGCGGAGTGCTGAGTTTCTGCAGACCTTTAACCTTCTCTAGGAGAGCCGTGACAAAGTCCTGCAGTAAATGAACAATGGAGGGTGATGTGAGACTGAACAACTGTTATCATACATGTTACTGTATTACTCATTTATTTGAGAAACTCGTCAAAACAATGGATGGGAAGTTGGTTCCAGACAGTTATTTTCAGTTGATCAGTCACTCTAATGCTGGGTTTAAAGCTTAACAGAAGCAGAATAATAACAGAAGCAGATAATAATCTTATTCTAATTTTGAACTTACATCTGTAGGTTTGTAACAGTCAACCAGCAAACCCTGCGAAACAGTACGAAGTGAAAGAGGAAATTAACTCCATTAGAAAAGCTGAATCCTAACTTGAAATCAACATGGGTAACTGTAAATGCATGTAATGATATGGGAGATTTCCCATCCAATTTTGAGATTGACCTAAAGTAAGGATTCCCCCCTCGATACAAATGAACAATAATGGATTTGTATTCAATATAGAATAGAGTTTAGTGGTCACCTTGACCCTGGATGCCCGGTCTCCATCAGTGGGCATATCCAACAGCTCATCCACATCAATCTCCAACTCTGGAATCTCCTCCTCCTGAGAGAGGCAAAGGCAGTGAGAGAGACAGTGATGGTGATAGACAAAGACATAGACACAGAAAATATAGAGAAAACAGCAGAGAGGGGAGAGTAGAAAAAACTGTAATGAATATATCAGACAGCCTAAGGATCAAACCAAATATTTTTGCACAGCAGTCTCACCTCAGAACATCCTCCATAGGTCCCCAATGTCCCTAGCTTCCTCCCTCTGCTTCTCAACACAACAGGATGGGCTGAACCCCCTATGTGGTGTGTACTGATAACAATACACACAGACTTCCTGACTGCTGTCTACTCAATTGAACATGACTGTTTAGAAGTAGACATCCCTATAGAAATACTACATTACAATACAATCTCCAATTAGTACATTGTATTGCTGTTTACATGCCTATAATCTACAGCCCAAGGACCTAGTCAGGAGGTCAAATAGTAGTTACAAGAGCCCACACTCATATAACATAGGCCAATCAGAAAACACTCAGCATCTCCTCTGACCCCGGCACAACCCTGAGTACCAGAGTTGCCTAAATCAAAACACTGATAAATCACATTCATATCTCCCACTGTATGTCACCCTCTGCTCCAGCCAAGGTAATTATTAGTTCAATTAGCCCTTTACTAGTCCAGTTGGGCTCTCTGAGGACCATGTGACCTAGGTAATGGTCAATGTCGTTACAGTCCAATAATGCGTAATGTGCCGGCGCTGCATGTTACATCTCAACCTATAATGTTAACCATGTTGTTCCCAACTTATCTGATGCATAGGTGCTGCTGCAACACTTTTATGTGAATAGTTCATGTGTTATTGTGTGTCAAAACACCTGATCAATTCAGTTTTCAAAGTTCCTAACTCTGGTTCTCTAGTACCCCTGACAATCACATCTGATTAAACTAGTCAACTAATCATCAGGCACTCAATGAGCTGAATGTTTGTCCAGGGCTACAACATAAATGTGTACTGTCAGGGGTACTCGAGGACTGGAGCCAATGGACTCTAGACATGACGAAGGGGTGCTTTAAAAATATGTTGTTTACAGGGGTCATTCATGAAGATGATCACCTCATAGTTGTTCATGCAGAATACATCACACACATGTCATGCTGTGCACTGTCATGCAGTATGTGCCAACGCATTTCCATGGAGCAGAGAGTGTGGAGTGGGATATCTATCCATAGTCAATGATATTTCCTTTGTTAAAGAAAATCAGGCATTGCCATTATGTAACATTTGAAGTGGTCATCACATGCTAATCCAACAGAGTAGGCAGGCTGTACTGTAATTGCTTTGCAGGTGCAGTGGCCATAGAACTCAGTGCCAACCGGCCTATCCTCCTACTTATCAATACATTATGCACACATTTTATTGAAACAGCACATTCGTTCCCTCGCTACCTGAGCAGACACCTAATTTATTCAAATGTTTAGTACAGTATTACAATTATGTGGCCACGCCCTACATTGTGTCTGTAATTCCCACTCATATTTGTTTATATTATTGTAGCCCCTAGGTTTTAATATTACTGCAATCCTATAGCTTACATCAATCCCAATCAAGGTAGAGATCATTGAAAATAAAAAACGAATGGGGAATTATTTTACTGTAAACAAATAATAGATGGTGTCATTGCCTACCTCACAGTCGTATAAATCCGTTAACTGCTCAATTATCCACTCCTCTAAATTGAGTCGCTTCCTCAGCTCTTTTCTATCGTATTTCACGGTTACCCGGCCTTGCTTCTGGGCGACTTCTGAATCCTCGGTACCGGGAGGCGTTTGGAAATAAACCCGCGCTTGAGCGGTTGAATCCTGGCTTGTTAACGTCGCCATTGTCCTATGCCCGTCTAGATAAGACCGGTTCGAAATTAGATGCGGTTATTCGACGTGTATTTCTTATCAGCAGTTTAAATACCGGGTATGCAATACGCTATTGTTCTCTCTGACCGAAGTTGCATTGTATTTTCCAAAATTACTGAGCTACTCATTAAAATAATTTAGGATAGAATACTCACGCAAATACTTCAAACATATTAAATGATCGATTACAGGCAGGTCAAAAAAATAAGTGAGCAAACAGAACATTCACCTCCTTCAGCTGTAGACCTACAGTCCTATACTGGTATAGGCAAAATTGTTGCACAGTCCAAATCCGGTATTAGGCCCTGTCACTTGGTACATTCTAACACATCGTTATTTACCAAGTTAAAGATAATATGCATTTAATTGTACCTGAAGCCGAAACAAATCTTATAGGTAAATCACATGGAAATAACTCTTACGTAATGCATCATTGTAGACTCCCAATCGCCATATTTCTATTTTGGACTATCCCAAGTACCAAATGTCATGGATTATGAATCATGCACCTTTACTTCAGCTTTTTATCGATAGGTCACGCCACTGTGACCTATATTGCATTCGGAAAGTATTCAGACCCCTTTTTCCACATGTTATGTTACAGCCTTATTCTAAAATTGATTACATCGTTTTTTTTCTTTCATCAATCTACACACAATACACCATAATGACAAAGCAAAAATAGGTTTTTAGAAAGTTTGGCAAATGTATAAAAACAAGAAACCTGAAATATCACATTTACATAAGTATTCAGACCCTTTACTCAGTACTTTGTTGAAGCATCCTTGGCAACAATTACAGCCTCGGCTACAAGCTTGGCACCTGTATTTGGGGAGTTTCTCCCATTCTTCTCTGCAGATCCTCTCAAACTCTGTCATTTTGGACGGGGAGAGTTGCTGCACAGCTATTTCCAGGTCTCTCCAGAGATGTTAGATCGGGTTCAAGTCCGGGCTCTGGCTGGGCCACTCAAGGACATTCAGAGACTTGTCCCGAAGCCACTCCTGCTTTGTCTTGGCTGTGTACTTAGGACTGTTGTCCTGTTGGAAGGTGATCTTTCGCCCCAGTCTGAGGTCCTGAGTGCTCTTGAGCAGGTTTTCATCAAGGATCCTTCGACCTCATGGCTTGGTTTTTACTTTGACATTCAATGTCAACTGTGGGACCTTCTATTCAGTAGATAGGCGTGTGCCTTTCCAAATCATTGCCAATCAATTGAATTTACCACAGGTGGACTTCAATCAAGTTGTAGAAACATCTGAGTTGTCATCTAATGTGAATTCAACATGAAATCAACCAAACATTTCAACCTGTCATTGGATTTAGGGGTGGATCGAAATGTACATAATGGTTACCTGAAGGGAATTGGGGAAGGGTCATGCTTTTTCAATTTCAGTCAAGGGGAGGGTTTAGTATTTTTTGTATCTAGTCCAGGGGAGGGTCGTGTAATTTGTAATTGATGAAATTTCAATATTTGTCAGTGTTTTTGAATGAGTTGCTTATTAGGCTGTATCAATGTGTGCCCAATTCCACCCCTCATCTCTGATTCTCAGCTGGGGCTATATCAATCAAGTGTGCCTATAGGCTATTTAGTGTGGTCTCAATCAAATTATCCACAGCCTATAGGCTATGAAGTGCATGCTCAGAGAAGCACAGAGCAAAGTTATATTTCTAAGATAGCTGCAGGGATGGTGTAAATATATCTACGCTGCATTGCACACTGCAAGGGACATTCCAACCCTGAGCCCCGGCCTGCTCTGCTCTTGCTGATCAAAAATGTTTTTGTGTACTGCCTATCCAATGGTTGTACTGTGTAGGCCTAAGGTGTCAGTTCAGGAGGAAAGTCAAAGGCTTCTTCCAAAATGTATTTATTTGGCATAGTCCAAAAAATCTTGCCTGTGGACTGACCTTTAGCGACCTATGTTCTGTTCAGTTTGAAAAGGAGAGCGCAAAGATGAAGAGGACCGGAGGTCAACTTTGATATCTTGCTTCTACTATAATTGATTTGATAAAAAATAATAAGTTTCTTGCCCAGGATGTAGGCCTATTTATCAGAGTTATTTATCTCACAATAAGCCAGATTCAAGTAACTTACATTGTGGTGCTGAAACTTGAAGAAGCAGCCGTGGAACAATTCATCGGAAATGGACAGCTCATGGTGCTGAAATTAAACAAATTCAAGTAGGCATAATTCATTTATAATGTCTTAATTTTAAATAGACTTTACTGATAACAAGAGGGCTTTGTGTTGGAGCCTATTTCTTCCTATTTAAGAAATAAGAGGTAGGCCTACCTGTTTGACGGAAGAAATTAGGCTGCTGCTATATCCATACATTTATCAGTCAATTCCTCCACTCTTTAAATAGCCTGTCATTGAAGGGCTGTTAAGTTAAAACCAAGACTTGAATTGAGAGGGTATAAGAGGGTATGCCATATGTCTAGTTTTTATTAAAGAAAATGGCAAATAGCACAGGCCTACCCCTGGTTAGCTTAAGATTTTGAAGAAAGTAAACGTATCTGATTATGTAAAGTGATCTATAACAGTGCTTTGGTCCACAATGCTTTATGCTAGAAATGAACTGTAAAATACCTGGAGAATATGTGAATTTATTTCGATGCATATTAGGATATCATTGTTTTGTTTCAGAGGCTGAGCTACATACAACCTTCTATAGCCGAGGAGACAAAAAAATGTACTTTGCCTGGGAAGTAATCTAATTCTGTCACTATCAATTGATTAAGATGTTCACTTTCTGTACAATATAAGAGGTTTTAACACAGACAGCTTCTAGGGAAACTCTTAAGACATTCTCTCGTTGGGTTAAACCATGGAGGAAGAGTAGCCAGCAGTTAACCTTCCATTTTTCTGTGTCATACTCTGTCTGGAGTGGAAAGGTAGGCCTAACTTTTGAAAGGACCATGCCCAGATTCATAATGATGTCTCAGATTTATTTATTTGCAATCAGGGACAGTTTCGTTGCAAACAAAACACACTGATTTGGCATTGGGGAAATATGATAAGATGAACTCTGTCCATTCTTAGCCTGTAATTTCAGTAATTTGTGTGGTATTATTAGGTTGGGTTTCTGTATAGCACTGTGACATCTGCTGATGTGAAAAGGGCTTTATAAATACACTGATTGATTAAAAAACATTCTGCTTATATGTGAAATCATGTAGAATTGCATGAAATGTTTACAAAAATCAAAATTTTCTCGGACCTGCAAATACAATGATAGATTCATGTAATGCTTTTACTCTAAAGTAGATAATCCCACTTCTGCTCAACCTTCTGTCATGCAGCCCTGTGCAAAATCCCTGCATTGCCATGTAATACTTACAGGACGGTTTCTAAGGCTCTAAGGCTCTGGTCTGTAGATATGGTCTCTGCTATCCACTGTATGTTTCATTATTATTTGGGTTATAGGAGAGGGTCACCCTTTTTTCATGCATTCATGGAGGGTTCAGGTCCAATCTATTTTGCTGAAGGGAGGGGCATCCGTTTTCATTTCAGAGGTCTGATTTTCTCCAAATAGCCCTTATTATCAATAACATTCACTCCCTTAGGTTAAATTAATTGGGTGAAAAAAATACTAAATTCCCTTTACATTGATTACTTTTTGCAAATCCAATCAGTTTTCCACGTTGATTCAATGTCATCACATGTACTTTTTTTGGTTGAAATTATGTGGAATCAAGATTGATTCAACTTGTTTTTTTTCCCAGTGGATATTAACACAATTTGAATGTGAAATCAACGCTATGAAGAAAGCAAGATAAGTGAGAAAGGTCATTGTGAAAAAGGTAGGCCTACCACCAGAGGTCAGACAGCAACCATTATTCCTATCTACAGTACCTGGGAAGCAATGCCTCATCCTTACCATTGTTGACAGTGTTATCATTCCACCACTGGAGGGCCAGAACAGTGGCATTAATGATACTGTATCTATGAACACAGAGGCCATGGGGATAAGGCTGGCTGATATTGAAAGATTATTAAGACTCAGATTAAATGGAAGTGGTGAGAGAAGCAGGGGTGAATATTAACTGAAGCAGGGGATTTGGTCATGCATGGAGCTTGGTGAAGAGCAACTGTAATGTTTGATAAGATGAAAACACTTCTCTGGAAATGTGGTTCCAAGCCACGTCCTCTATCATCATACCATATCAATATGACATGGTCCCAACGGTTACTGAGATACAGTCTGGCCAAGAAACACCTACTTTGTTGAGCCTTCAGATGGCATCTTTTCTTTCCAGCCGGGCTGATGGTTGACAGTGGAGCCAGTGGAGTATCCCAGCTGTACAATATGCTGGCTGAGAATGTGCCTGAGCAGGACCTGCAAATTCGATCTGTGTATTGCAGCCTGGGGGGATTTCAGAGTTTGTGTACCTCATCCCTTCATCCCTAATGCAGCATGTCATTGGCTCTGTGGCCATGTGTATCAGTGATCTAGATTAGAGCAGTATGGTCCTCCATGGCACAGTTTCCTCCTCCCTCCTCATTCTCTGTGAATGCTCTTTGTCAAGTGAAGATTGCACTGTCCTACAAAAAGCCAATAAAAAATACATGAGGATTTCACAGGAGTGGCTCGGTTGTTTAAAAGTTAATCAGCAAAATGTAGCAAAGCGTAAAAGCTCTTCCTTAAGTGTGTGGAGGGGTTGAGGGTCAAATCTACCATAACAGAAAGCCTTTTAGCTTTAATATTTTCAAGTTTACAAAAATACACACAAACATGAACTTTCTAAGCAGAATATCAATTCCATTTTCAATGATCTGACAGGTGTGAAAAGCTGTGGTGTCTTACTGTTCAAGGGTTATTATGCTGGTACTGATGTGATTATCATTAAGTGTGTGGAACTCTAGCAGGGCATTTTCACTTGATTTAGGCACCAGACATTTGGGAGAATGGGGATGGATGTATTCCGTAGCTCTGAAGTTCAGTGTTACAGTGTGATTGAAATTTAAAGGCAATGTTCCCGCGCTATTAGAGACTGCATTCACGGTAAATGCTGCATATGTCGGCTCAATATGAAATTTCGATCGCACAGTCTTTAATGCTTCAGCGAGCCTCCCCATTCTCATCTTACCTGAATTATTTGTGCTCTATTGCAACACACCCACCAATATTACATGTATAATTCAAATGGAAAACACTGGATCAAGTGGTGCTACATACAGTAGCATAGCTGTGTATCAGAGTAAATCAAGTGGGATAACATTAGCCATGTCTTTGGGTTGCTTTTCTCTGGGTCTGATTCATCCTCACTCTTGGAGCTGGCACTATGAAGACAACTAGCAAGATTCACCATGTGATTCATTGTCCAAAACAACCAAGTTAGTTTGGATGAATTTTATTGTATTTCCAGTGCCTTCTGAAAGTATTCAGACCCCTTGACTGTTCCACATTTTGTTACTTTACAGCCTTATTCTAAAATGGATTATATAAAAATAAAATCCTCATCAATCTACACTAAATAACCAATTATAACAAAGCAAAAACAGGTTTTTAGAAATGTTGTCAAATTTATTCAAAATAAAAACAGAAATACCTTATTTACACAAGTATTCAGAGCCTTTGCTATGAGTCATGAAATTAATCTCAGGGGCATCCTGTTTCCACTGATCAATCTTGAGATGTTTCAACAACTTGATTGGAGTCCACCTTTGGTAAATTCAATTGATTGAACATGATTTGGAAAGGCACACACCTGTCTATGTAAGGTCCCACAGTTGACAGTTCATGTCATCTCTGCAGATCCTCTTAAGCTCTGTCAGGTTGGATGGGGAACATTGCTTCACAGCTATTTTCAGGTCTCTTCAAAGATGTTCAATTGGGTTCAAGTCCGGGCCACTCAAGGACATTCAGAGACTTGTCCCGAAGCCACTCCCGTTGGACGATGAACCTTCACCCCCAGTCTGAGGTCCTGAGCGCTCTGGAGCAGGTTTTCATCAAGGATTTCTCTGTACTTTGCTTCGTTCATCTTTCCCTCGATCCTGATTAGTCTCCCAGTCCCTGCTGCTGAAAAACATCCCCACAGCATGATGCTGCCACCACCATGTTTCACCGTAGGGATGGTATTGGCCAGGTGATGAACAGTGTCTGGTTTCCTGTGGGTGTTATATGCCTTTTACTGAGGTGTGGCTTCCATCTGGCCACTACCATAAAGGCCTGATCGGTGGAGTGCTGCAGAGAGGGTTGTCCTTCTGGAATGTTTTCCCATCTCCACAAAGGAACGCTGGAGCTCTGTCATAGTGACCATCGGGTTCTTGGTCATCTCCCTGACCAAGGCCCTTCTCCCCCGACTGCTCAGTTTGGGTTGGCGGCCAGCTCTAGGAAGAGTCTTGGTGGTTCCAAACTTCTTCCATTTAAGAATGATGGAGGCTCCTGTGTTCGTGGGGACCTTCAATGCTGCAGACATGTTTTGGTAGATCTGTGCCTCGCCATAATCCTGTCTCAGAGCTGTATTGACAATTCCTTCGACCTCATGGCTTGGATTTTGCTCTGTCATGCATTGTCAACTGTGGGATCTTATATAGGCAGGTGTGGCCTTTCCAGATTATGTCCAATCAATTGGATTTACCACAGGTGGACTCCAATCAAGTTTTAGAAACATCTCAAGGATGATCAATGGAAACAAGATACACCTGAGCTCAATTTCGAGTCTCATAGCAAAGGGTTTGAATACTTATGTAAATAAGGGGTTTTAATTTTTTATATAGTTGCAAAAAATAGTATGTTTTGCTTTGTCATTATGGGCTATTGTGTGTATATTCATGAGATTTACTGTATGTGCTGGGTACATGCTATACTATATGTGCTGGGTACATGCTATACTATATGTGCTGGGTACAAGCTATTTTTACAAAACAACTCAAACTCATTTCCCCGCAGCAATATCCATGTTCCAATTGCATAAGTCATTATATGAAATTGTTTTCATTTGTGACACTGAACAAAATTATGTCACTGAGCAAAAAGTGTGTCCTTCATGTGTCAGATGACCAACACCTTCAGTTTAGATACATGACAAAGCATAATTGAACAGAATGGAATCAATTTCCAATAACAACTATGTGCAAGTGATCCACTGACCATTAAGCTGAGTCATGCATGAATTGCTGCCGTGGCAACTGCGATGTGTGATGGATGACAGTGAATTACAGTGGAGGAAGTTGTTACTGCAGTGCACAGGAAAATACAGCTGGCAATAACAATAAGTCTGGCTCAAGTCACTGTGTCATAAAAACAATGTTTAGATGTTTTCATCTTATTTTAGCGCCCTCTGGCAGCCATCATCAGGCTCTGAGTCGCAAGGTTCTGTTACCTTAACTGATTGAGCTCAACAAAGCATAGACATACAGTACACATAATGACATCACACTGGTTGAATCAACGTTGCTTCCACGTCATCTCAATGAAATGATGTGGAGCCAACTTGAAATAGACATTGAATTCATATCTGTGCCCACATTTCTCCAAGCACATACCGTAGCTTTTTACAAAAACAGAGGCGGGGTGTCCACCTTCAACTGCGGATTGGCACTTTCAAGACAGCTACATACCCAGATGGAGGGCCACGTTAAACCGTTACAACTAAGAGCAGATGTATGTAACGATTCCTCACGGAATCCATTCAAAGTACAGGCGAGAATCAGAAGGTTTCACTTGAGGTAGAATCCTTTTCTCAGGATGAGAGGCTTGTGGCAGGTGCGGAGGAGGTTTTCCCCCCAGACTTTTTTCAACGACAAAAATAAAGTGTTGCATAACAATACTAATCCTAAACACAAATCCTGGTAGACATCTATGTGGATTAGGTGCGCCAGTGTTGGGGAGGGGTACACTGCACGCTCAGAGAGGGAGGAAGGATGGGCAATCTCCCATGCAGAGGCAGCCGCAGGGTTTTAGACACACTTGACAGTCCAAAGACGCTTAGCCATCACTGAGAAAATGCTGCTTTTCCTTTGGGTGAAGCCGAACATTAATATGCAGAGAATGTGATTCAGCTCAAATGCATTATTAACTACCAGCCCTACATCTATGTTCAAACTTGTCCAGCTCTGGTATTTGATGTGCCTGAGCTCGCGATTATCCCATCAGTATGAATATATACACTATATATACAAAAGTATGTGGACACCTTCAAATTAGTGGATTTGGCTATTTCAGCCACACCCGTTGCTGACAGCTGTATAAAATTGAGCACACAGCCATGCAATCTCCATAGACAAACTTTGGCAGTAGAATGGCCTTACTGAAGAGCTCAGTGACTTTCAATGTGGCACCGTCACAGGATTCTATCTTTACAACTAGTCAGTTTGTAAAATTTCTGCCCTGCTAGAGCTGCTCCGGTCAGTAATAAGTGCTGTTTTTGTGAAGTGGAAACGTCTAGGAGCAACAACGGCTCAGCCACGAAGTGGTAGGCCACACAAGCTCACAGAATGGGACTGCCGAGTGCTGAAGCGTGTAGCCCGTACAAATCGTTTGTCCTCGCAACACTCACTACAGAGTTCCAAACTGCCTCTGGAAGCAAGATCAGCACAATAACTGTTCGTCAGGAGTGTCATGAATTGGGTTTCCATGGCCGAACAGCCGCACACAAGCCTAAGATCACCATGCGCAATGCTAAGCGTCGGTTGGAGTGGTGAGAAGCTCGCCGCTATTGCACTCTGGAGCAGTGGACACGCATTCTCTGGAGTGATGAATCACGCTTCACCATCTGGGTTCAGCAGAACGCTACCTGCCCCAATGCATAGGGCCAACAATTATTCCCTTATCATCCTGGCCCAGTCATATTGCTTTAGACTTCTCTGCTGCAGTTTAAGTAATTGAATTATTAGGGGTATTTATGGCAGCTCTGTTTTCCCTGTGAGGCCTCAATTCTCTGTTTTCTTTGTCTTTCTGCACTCTGTTCTTCCCTGTCTCTCCCTTTCTCTCGTTAATGACTGTTTTGCACTGCTGTGCAGTTCTGTCTTTGGGGGAATATGTCTGGGTCGGGAACCATCTGTCAGACATTCTGGTAACACCGAATCTTAGAAAGCAATGTCTCTCCCCAAGAATGCATTTATTTAATTTTCATTAAAACTTCGTTTCTGCCATTTTGGAACTTGGAAGATGAATGTTAATTTTCAAAATGAAGAAATTGTGAAATTCAATTAAAAAACGTAATGCATTAGAGAACAGCAAAAACATGTTTTATTACAACATTCAACATGACTGTGCAATTGGAATATAAGAATACTCGGAAAGTAATACTCTTTCATGTACTCTCGCGCTCACTCATGCACTCACGCACTCACGCACTCTTTGTTGGGAAGTATACGCAACCATAGACCAGAATACAAGACAATAATACTGTCGTGTCACAGGTCGGCTTTTTGGCTGTGGCAAAAATGAGGGGACACGAACAACAGGTATAGGCCAATCAAAAAGGTTCTTTATTATAAATCAAACTATTAACTTTAAACAAAGAAAAAGGAATGAGGTGTGAAAGTGCAGGGATGCGTGAATCTGTGTGTTTGTGAATGACTGAGTGAAAACTATGCAAAACTACAAACAAAACAGGATCATACCTGGAGCAGAGAGAGAGAGAAGAGTGATTAGTGAAGTCTTTTAAATACCCTGAGCCCAGGTGACTCCAATCACTAATGACCCTGCTCTGCCTGCAGGAGGAACCGCCCCCTGCACTGCAGAGGAGGGGCCATGACAGTAGAACAATTGCTGTGCCATCAGAGACCATGGGTTCGCGCCCAGGCTCTGTCGTAAACCGGCCGCTACCGAGAGGTCCGTGGGGCGATGCACAATTGGCCGGGTTAGGGAGGGCTTGGCAGGTGCACGGTGTTTCCTCCGACACACTGGTGAGGCTGGCTTCCGGGTTGGATGCTGTGTTAAGAAGCAGTTGGGTTGTGTATCGGAGGACGCATGACTTTCAACCTTCGTCTCTCCCGAGCCTGTACGGGAGTTGTAGCAATGAGACAAGATAGTAGCTACTAAAACAATTGGATACCATGAAATAGTGGAGAAAAATGGGTGAAACACACCAAAAAATAGGGGAGGGACACAAAAGGCACTCATTTTGTGGAACAACCCAGATATTTCTGTCAAATAGTATTTCATTTAATTGAGATTGTCGAATGATTGCTGAAAATACAAACTGGCCAGCATAATGCATCAACTCACAGCACCATACAAACATCATGCAGAACACAACTCAAACAGTGCAAAATACTATTTAAATAGGAATTTGACATACTCCATCCAATGTATCATACAGTAGTTGTGTTGCTAAACTTTCCTCATGGCGTGGGGGCTCTATCATGACTCACTATCCTAGGGCATCCATGTCCGCTAGTCTTTTCCTGAGTGCGCTCTCTCTGTTTCTCTCTCTCTGTTTCTCCCCCCCCCCCCTCTCAATAAGATTAACTCTTTCACAATATCTAATTTACTTTATAGTGAGTCAGAGAGACGAGGAGAATGACCTTAAATGGAAATTACTACCAACACGCCCACCTAACTGAAACGACAACAGACAACACAATGACAGAAAGACAATGACTCTTTGAGAGGTCGCCTAGCAACAAGAAACACTAAAAATACATGCAGAGGTGCACACTTTATCTTGCCTCTATTTGCTACAAGTATATGAATAAATGTATTAAACACACTTCAAAATATGAGCACATTAACTTTTGTTACAGCCCAAGGACCAGACAAATCCTTTGAAGCTGCAGAGCAGAAACTTCCCTCCCAGGGGTGCCCATACCTGGAAAACATTCCTTTCCTATTTCTGGTGATTTCGCAAAAAGAAAAATCTGATTAAGGACAATATCAACAATAAGGATGTACAGTACTGTGCTTTTTTTTCTGTGATTTATGTTTAGTGTTCAATAGACCAGAATGAATAATACATAGTATATTATAGACTATTGATTGTTCATATTGACTATACATGCCCTTGAAATGTAATTGTGATCTTTATCCTCCTGTGCTATGCTTGGTGTCAAACCAACTCTTGATACTTAAAACTGTCTGGAATAACAATTGAGCTATGACATTTGACATCTGGCAAGGCTTACGACAGGTCAAGCGTCTAAATGATTTAAATTCATTTTTACTCTCATAGATAACAGATCAGAAAATAGCTTTCTACTGCTGAAACACTACAGTAACCAGCCTCAACTGGGTAATAGGAGAAAAGTTCAACTGATAAAGAGGGGATTGGGGGAAGAGGGAATGCCTGGTTCTGCAGGGTACATGGGTGGCATGGTTTCACTCCAACAGAGTCATAATTGCTTGATTCATATAACCTTGACTTTGGATTGCTCTTTGAATACAGTTCCCTGGCAGGAACATCACTCAGCGGAGTTTCAGAGCGCCACCTATAGTTTTTGATAAAACTCAAACTGTCATTAAACGTTCATTAAAATACACATTCAAGGTAGTGAATTAAAGCTACACTCGTTGTGAATCTATCCACCAAGTCAGATTTGTAAAATGCTTTTCGGCGAAAGCATGAGAAGCTATTATCTGATAGCATGTAACACCCCAAAATACCTGCAGGGGACGTAAACAAAATAATTAGCATAGTCGGCGCGACACAAACCGCACAAATAAAATATAAAACATTCATTACCTTTGACCATCTTCTTTGTTGGCACTCCTAGATGTCCCATAATCACTATTGGGTCTTTTTTTCGATTAAATCGGTCCATATATAGCCTAGATATCGATCTAACCAGCTTCTCAGGCTCCAACTCAGTGTGCTTCATTCTAGAGGTCGACTGGTTAATCGGAATGGCCGATTAATTAATGCCGATTTCAAGTTTTCATAACTTGAACTAACTAACTAACAATCGGTAATCTGCATTTTTGGACACCGATCATGGCCGATTACATTGCACTCCACAAGGAGACTGCGTGGCAGGCTGACTACCTGTTATGCAGTGCAGCAAGGAGCCAAAGTAAGGTGCTGCTAGCATTAAACGTATCTTATAAAAAACAATCAATCTTAACATAATCAATAGTTAACTACACATGGTTGATGATATTATTAGTTTATCTAGCTTGTCCTGCGTTGCATATAATCGATGCGGTGCCTGTTAATTTATCAATGAATCACAGCCTACTTCGCAAAAACTGGTGATTTAACAAGCGCATTCACGGAAAAAGCACTGTCGTTGCACCAATGTGTACTTAACCATAAACATCAATGCCTTTCTTAAAATCAAAACACAAGTATATATTTTTAAACCTGCATATTTTGTTAATATTGCCTGCTAACATGAATTTATTTTAACTAGGGAAATTGTGTCATTTATCTTGCGTTCTGTGCCACAGAGTCAGTGTATATGCAGCAGTTTGGGCTGCCTGGCTCGTTGCGAACTGTGTGAAGACCATTTCTTCCTAACAAAGACAGCCAACTTCGCCAAATGGGGAATGATTTAACAAAAGCGCATTTTCTGAAAAACCACAATCGTTGCACGAATGTACCTAACCATAAACATCAATGCCTTTCTTAAAATCAATACACAGAAGTATATTTTTTTAAACCTGCATATTTAGTTAAAATAAATTAATGTTAGCAGTCAATATTAAACTAGGGAAATTGTGTCACAAGCTGCCTGGCTTGTTGCGAACTAATTTGCCAGAATTTTACGTAATTATGACATACAGTGCCTTGCGAAAGTATTCGGCCCCCTTGAACTTTGCGACCTTTTGCCACATTTCAGGCTTCAAACATAAAGATATAAAACTGTATTTTTTTGTGAAGAATCAACAACAAGTGGGACACAATCATGAAGTGGAACAACATTTATTGGATATTTCAAACCTTTTTAACAAATCAAAAACTGAAAAATTGGGCGTGCAAAATCATTCAGCCCCTTTACTTTCAGTGCAGCAAACTCTCTAGAAGTTCAGTGAGGATATCTGAATGATCCAATGTTGACCTAAATGACTAATGATGATAAATACAATCCACCTGTGTGTAATCAAGTCTCCGTATAAATGCACATGCACTGTGATAGTCTCAGAGGTCCGTTAAAAGTGCAGAGAGCATCATGAAGAACAAGGAATACACCAGGCAGGTCTGAGATACTGTTGTGAAGAAGTTTAAAGCCGGATTTGGATACAAAAAGATTTCCCAAGCTTTAAACATCCCAAGGAGCACTGTGCAAGCGATAATATTGAAATGGAAGGAGTATCAGACCACTGCAAATCTACCAAGACCTGGCCGTCCCTCTAAACTTTCAGCTCATACAAGGAGAAGACTGATCAGAGATGCAGCCAAGAGGCCCATGATCACTCTGGATGAACTGCAGAGATCTACAGCTGAGGTGGGAGACTCTGTCCATAGGACAACAATCAGTCGTATATTGCACAAATCTGGCCTTTATGGAAGAGTGGCAAGAAGAAAGCCATTTCTTAAAGATATCCATAAAAAGTGTTGTTTAAAGTTTGCCACAAGCTACCTGGGAGACACACCAAACATATGGAAGAAGGTGCTCTGGTCAGATGAAATCAAAATTGAACTTTTTGGCAACAATGCAAAACGTTATGTTTGACGTAAAAGCAACACAGCTCATCACCCTGAACACACCATCCCCACTGTCAAACATGGTGGTGGCAGCATCATGGTTTGGGCCTGCTTTTCTTCAGCAGGGACAGGGAAGATGGTTAAAATTGATGGGAAGATGGATGGAGCCAAATACAGGACCATTCTGGAAGAAAACCTAATGGAGTCTGCAAAAGACCTGAGACTGGGACGGAGATTTGTCTTCCAACAAGACAATGATCCAAAACATAAAGCAAAATCTACAATGGAATGGTTCAAAAATAAACATATCCAGGTGTTAGAATGGCCAAGTCAAAGTCCAGACCTGAATCCAATCGAGAAATCTGTGGAAGAACTGAAAACTGCTGTTCACAAATGCTCTCCATCCAACCTCACTGAGCTCGAGCTGTTTTGCAAGGAGGAATGGGAAAAAATGTCAGTCTCTCGATGTGCAAAACTGATAGAGACATACCCCAAGCGACTTACAGCTGTAATCGCAGCAAAAGGTGGCGCTACAAAGTATTAACTTAAGGGGGCTGAATAATTTTGCACGCCCAATTTTTCAGTTTTTGATTTGTTAAAAAAGTTTGAAATATCCAATAAATGTCGTTCCACTTCATGATTGTGTCCCACTTGTTGTTGATTCTTCACAAAAAAATACAGTTTTATATCTTTATGTTTGAAGCCTGAAATGTGGCAAAAGGTCGCAAAGTTCAAGGGGGCAGAATACTTTCGCAAGGCACTGTAACATTGAAGGTTGTGCAATGTAACAGCAATATTTAGACTTAGGGATGCCACCCATGTTATGAATAACTATGAGTGGTGGATGGAATCAGGCATAGAGAGCAGGGTTCTGTCCTTTATCAAATTTATTACACCGGTGCAACCAAAAATGATCACGCCAACACACAGGGCGTATATAGGTTGCCAGTCCAAAACAACAGGACAAAATAGACCAGAGAATAAAGATAAGAAAACAAATCACACCATCAAACACAGAGTAACAAAAAACAAGCCCGCACAAAATACCCAGCGGGCCTAGTGCCCTTAAATACCCTACAAACAAACCCTAATACAAAACAGGTGTACCCAATTAACCACTAACCAACACAAACGGAAAAGGAATCGATGGCAGCTAATAGGCCGGTGACAACGACCGCCGAGCCCCGCCCGAACAGGAAGAGGCACCCTCTTCAGCGAGGTTCGTGACAACCCATTAGATAAAATACGTAACGTTTCCGTATTTCACTGAAATAATAAATGTTTTGGTTTCGAAATGATAGTTTCTGGATTTGACCATATTAATGACCTAAGGCTCGTATTTCTGTATGTTATTATATTATAATTAAGTCTATGATTTGATAGAGCAGTCTGACTGAGCGGTGGTAGGCAGCAGCAGGCTCATAAGAATTCATTCAAACAGCACTTTCCTGCATTTGCCAGCAGCTCTTCGAAATGCTTCAAACATTGCGCTGTTTATGACTTCAAGCCTATCAACTCCTGAGATTAGGCTGGCAATACTAAAGTACCTATTAGAACATCCAATAGTCAAAGGTATATGAACTACAAATGGTATAGAGAGAAATAGTCCTATAATAACTACAACCTAAAACTTCTTACCTGGGAATATTGAAGACTCATGTTAAAAGGAATCACCAGCTTTCATATGTTCTCATGTTCTGAGCAAGGAACTTAAATGTTAGCTTTTTTACATGGCACATATTGCACTTTTACTTTCTTCTCCAACACTTTGTTTTTGCATTATTTAAACCAAATTGAACATGTTTCATTATTTATTTGAGACTAAATTGATTTCATTGCTGTATTATATTAAGTTAAAATAAAAGTGTTCATTGTTCATTCAGTATTGTTGTAATTGTCGTTATTACAAATGTATATATATAAAGATTGTCCGTTTAATCGGTATCTGCTTTTTTTGGTCCTCCAATAATCGGTATTGGTGTTGAAAATGAAAAGAATAATTTTAGTCTTAATCTGTTGTTGTCTAGTATGGTGTTTTTGCTAGCTAGGGCCGTTTACTTTAAGTGCTTCCTGTCTTCCCAGTAGACTATTTGGTGTGTGAACTGCTGACTGCTCATAACTTGCAGATGATTTTTGACACATCAACCAGGAATAAGGGGCAGGGAAATTTGTGACTGTTGTTTTGGTAATCAGTGGCTGTATTGGAGGGGGAGGGGTTTCTCCTCTCTTAGGCAATCAGCAATTAGTACCGGGAGGTGTGCTCTTCACCTCCGCAAGGCAATTTGCAATTATTGTTAGTACTTTACTCTCAGCGGTGGTCATGTTAGCGGCGGTTTCAGCACTTAAACCGCTGCTGTAACAAAGACGGTTCTGCAGAGTTGTTTGAGGAAGGAAAGAGAAGAAGGCTCCACACCACTCTCTCACTTGATTATCTTACATGGTAATTTATGATCTAATTTTTCTCTTTTGTAGCTTTGACAATTGTGTGTTTTCTATACCTGTTTGCTATTCTCCCTGTAGGCTTTAGATGCTCCCCACTGTCACGACCCCCCTTCCCGTTTGGGTGGCGCTCGGTGGTCGTTGTCACCGGCCTACTAGCTGCCACCAATTTTTTTTTTTTTTTTTTCCCCCTCCTTGTCTGTTTATTGGTTACACCTGTTGTTAATTTGGTTATTAGTTGGGCTTTATTAGCCAGCCGGCCCGCCTGCTCTTTGTGCGGGATTGTTCTATGTGTACTTGTCGTGCCCGCATGTATGTCACGGCTGTTTCGTGTACGTGAGCTGTTTTTTGGATACAGTTTAGTTCCTCTGTGGTTTGGGGTATTTGTGTTGAGTGGCATCTGCTTTTTCACTTGGTCGGTGTATTAAAGACGTGCCTGCTCTGAACTCTGTCTCCTGCGTCTGACTCCTTCCTCCACTACACCCCGGACATTACACCCACCCCTTGGTTTCTACCCTTCTAATTTAGTGTCTGGTCTCTAGCAGCGTAGTTCTTCTCAGCCTATGCTGCCCTTCAGTCCCTTGACTTTTTGGCCCTGACGGAGACATGGATCACCCCAGAGAACACTGCTACTCCAGCTGCACTATTCATCTGATCACGTTTCCTCTCATAGTCCGAGAGTATCTGGCAGTAGCAGTGATGGCACAAGGCCACACATTTTCTCTTAAGTGGAGATTTTATCTTTTCTCCCTCTCTCACTTGTCTATCTCCTCATTGAAATTCCATGCTGTCACTTGTCGTGTCTTTGGCTATGCCGGATTAATTTATAAAACATGCTATTCTATAAAATATTTTCTCCGTAATTAATATCACCTGATTGAGCTAATCATGTAAATGTAATTAACTAGAGTCGGGCACCACAAATAATATTTATAGAGCTGTTATCTTCCGAATAAACTCTTAAAGAACTAGTAATATTTTACATCAATAGCAGTCAACATTAATCTTCATCTTACTTCAGTCTCATAATCTGAAAATTGTAAATTATTTTATCTGCAAGAACCCTGGCTAACAATTTGAATCAGCAATACAAAATTGGGTTTAATTATTTATTTACTAAATACCTAACTAATCACACAGAATTCACATACACACAATTAATCATAACTTGATTACAAATTACGTCATAAAGGTAAACGTCCCTAGAGGGCGGAACAGATATGACGGCTTGTTACACAAAGGAAAAGGGGCTGGGTTGAGTGAAAGAGTGGAAGACAGGAACAAAGCGAAGCTGTGCTATCGTAAATACAGTATATTATGCATTCTAAATTAATGCCCATTTGGAAAAGGAAAATGCAATAAATATTTACTCTGAGCTGCGCTTCATTAGGTTGGTGGTAGATGGAAGGCCGCGTTGCCAAACCGAGTCCTCTGTCCTTTGAAGAATGTCTCTGGTTGTCAATTGGATACGTTGTAGTAACGTCGTTGTGTGGTAGACAGGATACTCTGTCTGTTCCTTCCTAACCTGTGTTTACAGCTGCGGTCGCTAACTCAACGGCTAGGAGGTATCACTTCTGTAGTGAATAAGAGTTCAAAGTTCATATCATTCGCAACCAAAGCTCATGCTGATGTTGGCTTCGTTCTGAACCATTCTGACATAGGACCGTCGCCCTCGTATCCTCGGAACAGGAAGTTCTATTGTCGTCAGGGGCTTATATAGGAAGGGAGAAAAGGGGTGTGTTTCATAGTTTACAACCTCTGTCTCTTCACAGGGCGGGCCACTGAGTGAGCAGCCCTAACTTATGAAAACCCACATCTCACATTTTAAAAGTTAAAATCACATTTCATCCCATCACAAATAATTTCATATACAAACATTGAAATTGAACAACAATTCCATGTGAATCCGATAACTCTGATTTGTAGACTTTCCACTGCAGTTTATGTCATCTTCTCATTGATGAGAATGTCTCAGATGACAACTGAACTGTCATCATATTCATTAAGTACCACCGCATATGTTCAATTGTTCGGATTACCAGAATATAGTTAATTTCCCCCCACATTCTGATGTTCCCAGAATCTCTATGTTAACCAAAAAGGGGGTAAGAGGTATTTATGACTATCATAAACCTTTCCCCCAGGCCAACGTCATGACACACTTGTCCACTCAAGCTTAGCATTGTTGTCATGTATTGCCCACCATGTGCCCTTAAAGAGTTCCTCAATGAGTTCCTTCAGACCTTTCCTGATGATGGCTCACCGCGCTTCATACTTGGCAACTTCAATGGCAGGTAGCCTAGCAGTTAGAGGGGTTACACAGCAACTAGAGGGTTGCCAGTTCGAATCCCGGGTCCGAAGGGAAAAATCTGTCAGAAAGTGAGCTGGCAACCAGAGGGTTGATGATATCAAATCCCAAGAGCCATGGTGCCGTTGAGCAAGGCACTTAATCCCCCACAACAACAGCCCCCTGGGCACCCAGTGTGGCAGCCCCCCGCACCGCTCCAAAATCATGTATGTCTCTCTTTCGGAGGGGTTGGGTTAAAAGTCAAAGTCAAATTTTGTTCGGACCTTGTGTGCAATTGACCAATAAAGTAATCTTAATCAACCTCCCCGACGTCTGCCTTTGATTAATTCCTTTCCAACTCTTTCTTTCCCCTCCTTACCACTCAGCCCCTACCCAGATGGTCATGCACCGTCACAATTTTCGCTCGATCTCTCCCAATTTCTATCCTATCATCTCTCCCTTCTGCTAAATCCTTATCCCTCCTGTCTCCTGATTCTGCCTCTTCAACCCTACTCTCTTCCCTTTCCATATCCGTAGGTGAATCCTGTTTCCATTGATCATCCTTGATATGTTTCAACAACAGTCCACAGTCCACCTGTGGTAAATTCAATTGATTAGACATTTATTTGGAAAGGGGCACACCTGTCTATATACAGTGCATGCAGAAAGTATTCAGACCCCTTGACTTTTCCACATTTTGTTATGTTACAGCCGTATTCTAAATTGATGAAATTGTTTTTTCACCTCATCAATCTACACACAATACACCATAATGACAAAGCAAAATCTGTTTTTTTAGAAATGTTTGCAAATGTATCAAAAAAATAAAACTGATATGACATTGACAAGGGTATTCAGACCCTTTACTCAGTACTTTGTTGAAGCACCTTTGGCATCAATTACAGCCTTGGGTCTTCTTGGGTATGATGCTTACAAGCACTCCTGCATTGTCTTGGCTGTGTGCTGAGGGTCGTTGTCCTGTTGAAAGTTGAACCTTCGCCCCAGTCTGAAGTCCTGAGAGCTCTGGAGCAGGTTTTCCTCGATGATCTCTCTGTACTTTGCTCCGTTCATCTTTCCCTCGATCCTGACTAGTCTCTCAGTCTCTGCCGCTGAAAAACATCCCCACAGCATGATGCTGCCACCATGCTTCACCGTAGGGATGGTGCCAGGATTCCTCCAGATGTGACGCTTGGCATTCAGGCCAAAGAGTTCAATCTTGGTTTCATCAGAACAGAGAATCTTGTTTCTCGTGGTCTGTGAGTCCTTTAGGTGCCTTTTGGCAAACTCCATGCAGGCTGTCATGTGCCTTTTACTGAGGAGTGGCTTCCGTCTGGCCGCTCTACCACAAAGCCCTGATTGGTGAAGTTCTGCAGAGATGAGTTCAGTTTGTCCGGACGGCCAGCTCTAGGAAGAGCCTTGGTGGTTCCAAACTTTTTTTCATTTAAGAATGATGTAGGCCACTGTGTTCTTGGGGACCTTCAATGCTGCATAAATGTTTTGGTACCCTTCCCCAGCTCTGTGCCTCTACACAATCCTGTCTCGGAGCTATACGGACAATTATTTCAACTTCATGGCTTGGTTTTTGCTCTGACATGCACTGTCGACAGAGATTTTGTTGTTGTTGCATTGTGTGTCTCAATCCACCGCATTTCCGCATCTGCGGTGAAAGTGGCAGAGCTACAGCGGTGTTTGACAGACCTTGAGACATCCAGAAAATCGGTCTTCTCATAAATACCTCAGGAGGCTAAAGAAATTTGGCTTGTCACCTAAAACCCTCACAAACTTTTACAGATGCACAATTGAAAGCATCCTGTCAGGCTTTATCGCTGCCTGGTACAGCAACTGCAAGGCTCTCCAGAGGGTGGTGCGGTCTGCCCAATGCATTACCATGGGCATACTATCCGCCCTCCAGGACACCTACAGCACCCGATGTCATAGGAAGGCCAAAAAGCCGGGACCGAGAGACTGATTAACAGCTTCTATCTCAAGGTCATCAGACTGTTAAACAGCCATCCTTCCCAGCTCTTCAGGGAACATTAGAGGCTGCCACTTTAAGGACATTAGAGGCTCCACATTAGAAGCTGCCACTTCAAGGAATGGAACACTAGTGACTTTAATAATCTTTACATATCTGGCATTACTCATCTCATATGTGTATATACTGTATTCTATACTATTCTACTGTATCTTAGTCTGTTCCATCCATATGTATATAGTCTTAATTCATTCATACTTAGATGTGTGTGTATGTTGTGTAATTTGTTAGATATTACTTGTTAGATATTACTGCACTGTCGGAGCTAAAAGCACAAGCATTCCGCTACATTTCGTAACATCTGCTAATCACGTGTCTGTGACCAATAAAATTTGATTTGAATACGTCTGTCGTGTCCAAACCGTTTATCTATTATTAAGGATTCTCAAGTTTAGCTCTACGACCCCCACAAGTGTCCCAGGACTCATCTGAAGGTAACCGGTACCAGTTTAAAGAAATAAGTATAAAGGAAGGGAAGTATGAAGGTAGTTTTGTGCACCAAAAACGGGGTGAAATGTGTAAAAAGGTCAGTACATGAATAAAAACAAACATATTTCCTGAGCTTTTTTATATCCCTTAGATATAGGACAGACAAACCTTGTTTCTCATGAGTTATGTTTAGCTGGTCTTGTTTTGCCATTTATTAATGTTATTCAATGCATTTCTATGGGCTATAGTAGTAAAGGCCAAATTCAATATTTATCCCAAAACATTTTTCTACATTTCTTTTATACCTAAAGGGGTCCTAAAATTAAATAGCTGAATGATCCATATTATCATCTTAAAACAATTACATATCAGCTTAGAACCCCTCCCCCCTTTTCAATCACGCCATGGCACTCAATTTCAGCGATACGGACTTAAAGACAATGTTCCCGGGTTAGAGGAGACTGCATTCACGGTCGGCTCAATTTGAATCGCAAAAATACAGATCTGACTTCAGATCTGACTCAGATGTGTGCCTGATGACTCTGACATCAACTTTTCTGAGACAGAATTGAAATGTTAGTGTCCTAACACTGTTCAGTTGATTCAATCCAAAGTCCAACTAAGGTTAATTAACTACATGTCACTAATCAACTGCAGGAATTCCTGTCGATTCTTTTTCCTGTAGAATTCCTGCAGAACTCTCTCTACTTAAAGCTGCTGTCGCAGCACAAGGATCTGCATCAAAGAAAAGTGTTTCATGCCAAAGACTTCCCTCCTTGCTACAGACTGACGTGATTATTTTAGCAACCTGGAAAATGTCTTGTCTGTGGAGAAACAGGGACTCAACTTAAGGGGTTAAGAGAACAGAAGTTGTACATTCCCAGCTTGTGGTGTGTGATCCATTGAGATGCCAAACAACAAGCATCATGAAAACTTCCTGAAGCATATGTCCCAAGTTGATCAGAGCAGATGGAGGACGAGGAAATGAGGGCGCAGAGACTGCGCTTAATGATTATGTAATGTAAGAAAAGTTATTTATGGAGACTTTTACACTGAACAAAAAGTCAACAGTGAGAGAGTAATGAATGTACAGTGATGGGCCAGGTGTGGCAGTAACTGGATTACTGAATCACAGTAGCAGGATCTGTCAAGCACATTGTTTTACAAGGACAAATGCAGTTCAGATTCAATAAAACTATGTTTACCTGTGTGAATCAATAAGAAACAGCATACTGATACAAACATGCTTTCTCGCTGCATGGGAAGAATGACATTTTTTATATATCCTGTCAAATCAGCCACCGGTTATGATTCAAAAGGGCTCCAAGTCCTGATTAATGAATAAATAAAACTCCATTTTGAACAATAATAAATAAACAACTTTTATTTCCACTGATCATACATTAAGCGTGCATATTAATCCAAATAAAAGCAGCAATGATCATGTAATTATAAATACATCTACAAATAATAAGAATGGATCTGAGGATCCTAAATTTCAAAAACAACGTCTACACACTATCCAGTAAGGTTTGGAAATCATTTGGTTTTGGTCTTTTTTTCATTACAACATTGTCATAGTTTTGTTTATTTGTTGCCATTTCAAAAACTGTAGACCGTAAGTGCTATGTTTAGGAAATAAACTAATCGTTTGGTTTTAAAACATTTTTTCTCCTCTATGCAGTGCTTTGACATAGTCATGTAGGTGAAATATGTTCAAAGCCTGAATGTGACAGAGAATAATGCAAAAAGATTTGCGAGGACTCAGAAGTGTAGACATTTCATCATTAAAATCCATACCCCCATGTTGAGTAAACATTTAGGATGGAATAAAGCCATGCCTTTCATCAAACTCTGAAGACAAGGAGTACATATACCTTGAATTATGATTCACATCCACACGCTCGCACACTCATACAAAACCCTTGGAAAAAAGTGTGCTTCTACAGTACATCGTCTCAAATTAAAATTGTAAAGCACACTTTAATTAAGCTGGAATTCTCTGGCAGAGATTGTCTCACATAGATTAGTGTCCTGTATAAAAAGTATCTTGGAAGAAGTCCTTATGAGACTGAGGTTGTCCTCAGACAGAGTGTGGATCAGGGAACCAGGCAGTGATACATGTTACTGTGTTCAGCTTGGATTCACATCTAGACTTTCACTCATGAGGATAGCTGTATTAAAATGTTACATACAATACTTCAAAATGTTTCTATCATACAATTATTCTTCACTCAATACAACAAAACACACTCACGCTCTTACATGTACACACCTAGTAGTAATATTATTCTTTGACGTGATATACAACAAATAGTTTGAGATAAATAGTCATATTAATCTTATTAACAAACACCAACAGCTTTTCAACTGATCACCATTTCCTGAATAACATCTGACATTATGTTTTGGCCTCAGTGGCTACTCATTCTAATGCAGTACCATGCCAACTGTAGTTATCCCATTAACTCCTATCACAAGTTATTTTTAGACCCTGTTCAAAGAGAATATGGCACTGTTTTATCTACAAACACGTACATTGTTCAAACATCTTGACTATCTTGACTTTTCAAAAACGAAAATCCTTTTTGAAAATGTCCACAACACAAGCGCACAACGTTGTTGAAAAAGGAGAGAGGGTTAGGATGGGCTGAGGGTAGTAGTCAACGTTCAGGGCAGAGGCTGAGAACCTTCATGGGAATGACTGTGCTCGTGGGGCTCAGTGGTTACACAGTTGGTCAACCAGGAACCATGTTCAGACATGGGGAGAAGGAGGATCTGGGTCAGCTCTTCTGAGTCAGTATGCTATCATCTCCAAGAAATGGACTGGTTGATTAGGGTCATCCTCTATCTGAATGGAGAGATGCAGGAGACGATCAGTGGGGCTAAAAGAGCTAAGTGTTCAGGATAGACTATAAACAAAATAGGAGCATTTTCAAAGGTCATTTAATTTCCCTCATTTTGTGCAGACTGCCTATTTAGATAAAGCTATGCCTCAAGGCATAAGTCATCTGAAAACATACACCAAGTCATTAGCTGGTGCCAGTACGCTTCCAACAGAATGGGAGAAGGCTGCCATCCATGTCATTGTAAATGGGGTAAAAGTCTTCAGAGTCAAGCATCCACGGTAGCAATAATAATAAACAATATAAATACTTTAAAACACTCAGAAAAATACACAAAAAGGAGAGGGATAGACATGTAAACAATAGGAGACAAGCTTTCTCCTCTCTCTCTCTATCTTGCTCTCTCTCTTTCTCTCGCTCCCTCTCTCGCTCTCTCTCTCTCTCTCAGAAGCCTGGCACGTGGCAGTAGGCCTCCAGGGAGGCCAGCATGATGTAGAGGAACCAGAGGGAGAAAAAGAAGAGGGAGGTGAGGAGTTTCGCGGTCCGCGGGCCCCCCAGTTCTCCCCTGCCACGCCGGCCCGGCGGCGGTACATCAGCACCAGGACACACACAAACGCCATGATGGTGAACAGGGTGACGGAGAATGCCAGCGAACCAGGCTCTACAAGAAACTTCTTTCCCTTGGTCTTCCAGTAGACGGCCGCAATGGTCCATGCCACGCCGATGCCCAGGAACACGTTCACTGCATTACTACCTGTTACGTTGCCGATGGAGGCGTCAGCGTACTGGTCCTGGATGGCCGCCACTTTACTGGCAAATGTGTCTTTGTGAACATAAAGTAAGCAGAAATAGATGGTTAGAAATAGGTAACTGATTCTGACACGGACAAGAAACGGATACAGCACAGAGAAAGAGTGACAGACAGAGAGAGTAGGCTACATAGAGACAGGCACCCACCTGGAACGGAAGTCCCCAGGGCCACAAATACTACGGCAGTGACAGAGTCCTTAAGCCCCACTGTACAGCCGAAATGAGAGGCCAGGTCCCCAGTCACAGCCGTCAGAACACCAATCAGGGAGATGGACACAAAGAAGCAGGCCCAGCCGTTCCAGTACTCTGTGGGCGGGACAAAGGCGAACAGAACCTTCCAGAACACTGTGAGGAAGTGCATGATGTAGTCAAAACAGGACGGGAGGCGCTCCTCCCCACTCTCCTCCTCATCATCATCCCCTGGGGGAGAGAACGAGAGGTGTTTACACATATAGTACAAATCATTCTGATGAGATGCAGCGTTTTATTACACTTTTACGTGGTACAACATTACAGTTACATTTGACATTTGAGTAATTTAGCAAGCAGACACTTATCCAGAGCGACTTACAGTTAGTGCATTTATCTTAAGATCGCTAGGTGAGACAGCAATAAGGTAGAGCAGTTATCAACAAGGTCAGCGCTAGTAGGGAAATAAACGTTTCACAATTAATGCTTTGCTTGGGATAAAGTTGGACTTAACATTGCTCCTTGCATCTATACATTTTCAAACAGCAACTTTGCGTGTCTGTGATTTCATTACTGCTACCTCCCAAAGTAGAGAGTGTGATTTCTCTGCCCTGAACACCACTCCTCTGACTCTCCGTTAATGCAAGAGCATGCAGCGTTAGTGAGTCTGTCCCAGAGATTTAGGAGTGAAGGAGAAAAAGGCACTCACCTGCACTGACAGTGACAGCATTGACAAACTGCTCTCTCCAACTACTGCTGCCCACCACCAGAGCAAGGTTAGTCTTCTTAATCAGCTTATCTACTGTGTTCTAAACAAAACAAAAATAACACAATCAGATTTCAGCCTAGAGTTATCAATACATAGAATGGATAGAAGTGTGATACTTTGAGTGGAAGGGGTAAGGGTTGGTCTGATGTTTCCAATTTGTGTGGTAAACAATGTAATCTCGCCCAGTTTGTTCTTCATTTGTTTGAGGGCAATGACCCATCCATCTTTTTCAATTGCTCCACTGAGCGGGTGACCTGGCTGGCCTCTGTCCAGACAGTCTCCTCACAGGAAGAGGGAGGGCAGACATCGACAGGAGTAACGAGACAGTCTCCTCACAGGAAGAGGGAGGGCAGACATCGACAGGAGTAACGAGACCGTGACCTCTCTCACTGGCGAAAGACATGCTTCTAATAAATGTGACCCGTTTCAGTAACTAGGTGTATGTTAAGATGGAGCTGACAGATATGGAAGCTCTGCTTCTAGGTCCTAAGCAACTTTGCAGTATTTTGTTTTTTTTGTGTCTTATATTATTAGCCTCGAAAGTTTTTTGTGTTATTACATACAGACGGAAATAACTTTTGGATATCAGAGTGGCGGTAACTCACCAGCATTACGGCCAGGAATACTACTTTCCCGATGTGTATCCTTTGTTCACACCCCCAGGGCAATTGAACTTATTCCAGAGGCTGCTCCAAGATACCGCCGGCGGAGGAAAGGTTTTCGGAGTAGACTTCTAGTCCGAATCAAGAGGCGTGCACACCATTCACCGCTTCCGAGTATATTACTTGCTAATGTCCAGTCTCTGGACAATAAAGTAGACGAGCTCAGGGCGAGGATCTCCTTCCAGAGAGACATTAGGGACTGTAACATACTCTGTTTCATGGAAACATGTCTCTCTCCGGATATACTGTCCCTGTTCATACAGCCAGCTGGGTTCTCAGTACATCACGCAGACAGGAATAATGGACTCTCTGGGAAGAAGAAAGGCGGTGGAGTATGTTTCATGATTAACTGCTCATGGTGTGATTGGGATAACGTACAGAAACTAATTAGTTTAGCTACGGAAACGACAGGAACTTTCCCGCTAGCCATGATTGACTGAGATAATGGATGGGCTGCACATGCCAAGAGATAAGTTTGGATTGGTCTGCCATGTAGCATGTAGATAATCCTTGCTACTCAGCTTTTTTGAAAGATATAAAGTTAGCCATGGAGAACTGCAAAAGTGTTGCTACTGCTCTCAACAACATTGCTGCCCTGAATTTAGCAGGCACTATTGACAAAGATCAGTGGGGAAAAGTTGCTTTCTGCACACGGTCAGTACAAACCGGAGTAACTTGACACAATGTGGGGCAAACAAGCTTTACAAACAAAACAGAGTTCAAGCGGATCCAGTCTGCTGCGAAGCATTCGTCCATGTATATGGGTAAGAGTCTAGCTACATTTTCAGCTATTATACGCTTCTAATTTAGTCAGAAAGTCATTTTCATTCAAGGTTAAAGGGTAGCTAGTGAACGTTAGCTTGTTAGCTTGCTAGCTAACGTAACATGTATGATCTTTGTAGTAATATTAGTTGTATTTCAGATCTCGATTTGCATTGCTAGTTATAGCATAATGTTAGCTAGCTAGCTAACATTGAACCTAGTAGGTTAGGTTTATCTACCTGCAGATATTCATATTACTGCATTCTTTCACATGACCCATCCATTTAGACAAGTGTCTGGGTAAGCATCATCTAATAATTATAAAATATTTATAAAATATTTTAATCTGGACACTGTCTATTTTTATATTGCTACTATAAAATATGCAAGTAATTACTTCACTGTACCATTTACACATTTACATTACATTTACATTTAAGTCATTTAGCAGACGCTCTTATCCAGAGCTGTACATGTGACAAATACATTATTAATTTGATATATTGTTTGTTTACCAGAGACAGTAATGTGAAGAACAACAGGACCTGCACCAAAGTCAGATTAAGATATAAACCAAGGACTATATAACGTGTATTTTTATCTGGAGATTTTCCTTATTATAATATATATATATTATAGGCTACTACTTTCACCACTTTTTGTCTTATTCTTTGGTTGTTTACAACAGTACCTTACTCACTCTGTTTAGCACATGGCCTCACATGTGAATCCTTAAAAAAAAAACACAATTTCAAATTTTGCAACATAAGACCAGATCTAGGTGGTCGGTCAGAAATATTATGCTGCAGGGACAGAGGGAGACAGAAGAGACAGAGGAGACAGGGGGGGGCAGAGGAGACAGGGGGGATAGAGAAGAGAGGAGGACAGGGTGGGACAGAGGAGACAGGGGGGGACAGAGGAGACAGGGGGGGGCAGAGGAGACAGGGGGGATAGAGAAGAGAGGAGGACAGGGTGGGACAGAGGAGACAGGGGGAGACAGAGGAGATAGGAGGTATAGAGAAGAGAGGAGGACAGGGTGGGACAGAGGAAACAGGAGGGATAGAGAAGAGAGGAGGACAGGGGGAACAGAGGAGACAGGACGGATAGAGAAGAGAGGAGGACAGGGGGGGACAGAGGAGACAGGAGGGATAGAGAAGAGAGGAGGACAGGGTGGGACAGAGGAGACAGGGGGGACATAGGAGACAGGGGGAGGACAGAGGAGACAGGGGGAGGACAGAGGAGAGAGGGGGATAGAGAAGAGAGGAGGACAGGGGGGACAGAGGAGACAGGGGGATAGAGAAGAGAGGGGGACAGGGTGGGACAGAGGAGACAGGGGTGGTCTGTGACAGTTTGTTTGTTTTTGGGGTTAGAGAAGAGAGGAGGACAGGGTGGGACAGAGGAAACAGTTTGGATAGAGAAGAGAGGAGGACCAGGGGGAACAGAGGAGACAGGACGGATAGAGAAGAGAGGAGACAGGGGGGACATAGGAGACTCCTGGAGGACAGAGGAGACAGGGGAACACTTCAATGTCAAAGAGAGGGATACAGGGTGGGACAAATGCTAGGGGGACAGAGGAGTTATTGTAATAGTGAGAGGTTATCATGTCTTGGGGTTTGTTTGTTTGTTTGTTTTTGTGGGTTACCTGTCTTGCGGTAAAATATATTCCTCTATCACCACCTCCAGTTTGAGTGGTTCTCCCAGGCTGGGACAGCCCATCTTGGACACCTCCTCCTCATCGTTGGCTGATTTGTTCTCATTGGAGTCTCCTGTGAAGCAGAGAGGAACACTTCAATGTCAAATATCATAAAATGCTAACCTCCCCTGTTATTGTAATAGTGAGAGGTTATCATGTCTTGGGGTATGATATAAAATGCTAACCTCCCCTGTTATTGTAATATTGAGAGGTTAGCATGTCTTGCGGTAAAATATAAAACGCTAACCTCCCCTGTTATTGTAATAGTGAGAGGTTATCATGTCTTGGGGTATGATATAAAATGCTAACCTCCCCTGTTATTGTAATATTGAGAGGTTAGCATGTCTTGCGGTAAAATATAAAATGCTAACCTCCCCTGTTATTGTAATAGTGAGAGGTTATCATGTCTTGGGGTATGATATAAAATGCTAACCTCCCCTGTTATTGTAATATTGAGAGGTTAGCATGTCTTGGGGTATGATATAAAATGCTAAACTCCCCTGTTATTGTAATAGTGAGAGGTTAGCATGTCTTGGGGTATGATATTTGTGCATCTGTATTCACGATTCATTCAGGATTATCTGTAATCATGGTAGCATCCACTTTAATGTAGAAGTGTTTCTCATTTACAATAAAAGTGACTCAAATTACACAATACATTATTTACCATTAATTTCTATTGGGGACAAAATCATCTGAAACACAACCAAAACAAACAGCAAATGCATCCAACTAATTTATAGAGTCACAAGCTTGATGTAGTCATTGCTATGAATATGGGACCAAATACTAAACTTTCTACTACTTTAATAGACATATAAGTGACTTTGTCCCAATACTTTTGGTCCCCTAAAATGGACTATGTACAAAAAGTGCTGTAATTTCTATTTCGGTTCACCCGATATGGATGAAAATACCCTCAAATTAAAGCTGACAGTCTGCACTTGAACCTCGTAGTTAGTGTCATTTTAAATCCAACATGCTGGAGTACAGAGCCAAAACAACCAAAAATGTATCACAATACTTTTGGAGCTCACTGTATACAAAAACGCACTGTCATTTATTTATCAAATTCATTCTCTGTGAATAAACTGTATACTAATGTATCAATATACAGAGTTTTGTGAGGGGGTAAAACATTTTTTTTTTATCATGCGTATCAGCAATGCAGGAATAATTGAAATGCACCAAAAACATTACATTAGTGTAAAATACTATAATGAATGTGCAGTGAGAAGAATAGCCTGGAGAAACAGCACTAACATGGACCAACTACTCTCAGTCTTGATGAAATCCCCCGCAAGTCACTAATGCCAACTAATGTGCCTCTATAGTGTAACCATTTGTACACTCAGGGACATCCTGGCCATAAAATACATTTTGGTGATGTGTTTGTTTTTCAATATACATTTGTTAATGTTACCAATCCCCACTAATGTGTTTATGAAAGCAACATAACACCTAGATTTGGAATCAAATAAATTACAAGTTAAGGATGTCATGTGTTATTATTCTATGTAACGCAACCTCATCACTTAAAACATGGATCTGCCAGGGGCAACAACAAATAAAGACCCCAGCACTTCCAGAATTACCATTCCATCCTTCATAAACAGCTGTTGTATTTTGCCGATAACTGATCGTGTGAAATACAACATTTAAGGCTGTTAAATCTGACAGCGATAACATGAGGCTGCTACAGTAAATGGCAGCGTTGAACCCGCAGGGCTCTGCACTGACCATGTTTCCGTCCAATCTCCAGCAGCACAGGCTCCCCCAGCTGGATGATGAAGGTCTTGTTCTTCTCATACTCCTCATCATCAATGACCTTCACCTCCAACAGCTTCCTGCAGATGGGGAAAAACATACATGTTGGGTCAGAGACATAGAACCAGATAGCTCTTCAGAAGGAGAGAGAGATGGAGACGTAGAACCAGATAGCTCTTCAGAAGGAGAGAGAGATGGAGACGTAGAACCAGATAGCTCTTCAGAAGGAGAGAGAGATGGAGACGTAGAACCAGATAGCTCTTCAGAAGGAGAGAGAGATGGAGACGTAGAACCAGATAGCTCTTCAGAAGGAGAGAAAGATGGAGACGTAGAACCAGATAGCTCTTCAGAAGGAGAGAGAGATGGAGACGTAGAACCAGATAGCTCTTCAGAAGGAGAGAGAGATGAAGACATAGAACCAGATAGCTCATCAGAAGGAGAGAAAGATGGGGACATAGAACCAGATAGCTCTTCAGAAGGAGAGAGAGATGAAGACATAGAACCAGATAGCTCTACAGAAGGAGAGAGAGATGAAGACATAGAACCAGATAGCTCATCAGAAGGAGAGAAAGATGGGGACATAGAACCAGATAGCTCTTCAGAAGGAGAGAGAGATGAAGACATAGAACCAGATAGCTCTTCAGAAGGAGAGAAAGATGGAGACATAGAACCAGATAGCTCTTCAGAAGGAGAGAGAGATGGAGACGTAGAACCAGATAGCTCTTCAGAAGGAGAGAGAGATGAAGACATAGAACCAGATAGCTCATCAGAAGGAGAGAAAGATGGGGACATAGAACCAGATAGCTCTTCAGAAGGAGAGAGAGATGAAGACATAGAACCAGATAGCTCTACAGAAGGAGAGAGAGATGAAGACATAGAACCAGATAGCTCATCAGAAGGAGAGAAAGATGGGGACATAGAACCAGATAGCTCTTCAGAAGGAGAGAGAGATGAAGACATAGAACCAGATAGCTCTTCAGAAGGAGAGAAAGATGGAGACATAGAACCAGATAGCTCTTCAGAAGGAGAGAGAGATGGAGACGTAGAACCAGATAGCTCTTCAGAAGGAGAGAGAGATGGAGACATAGAACCAGATAGCTCTTAAGAAGGAGAGAAAGATGGGGACAGAGAACCAGATAGCTCTTCAGAAGGAGAGAAAGATGGGGACATAGAACCAGATAGCTCTTCAGAAGGAGAGAAAGATGGAGACATAGAACCAGATAGCTCTTCAGAAGGAGAGAAAGATGGAGACATAGAACCAGATAGCTCTTCAGAAGGAGAGAGAGATGGAGACGTAGAACCAGATAGCTCTTCAGAAGGAGAGAGAGATGGAGACATAGAACCAGATAGCTCTTCAGAAGGAGAGAAAGATGGGGACAGAGAACCAGATAGCTCTTCAGAAGGAGAGAGAGATGGAGACATAGAACCAGATAGCTCTTCAGAAGGAGAGAAAGATGGGGACAGAGAACCAGATAGCTCTTCAGAAGGAGAGAAAGATGGGGACATAGAACCAGATAGCTCTTCAGAAGGAGAGAGAGATGGAGACATAGAACCAGATAGCTCTTCAGAAGGAGAGAGAGATGGAGACATAGAACCAGATAGCTCTTCAGAAGGAGAGAAAGATGGGGACAGAGAACCAGATAGCTCTTCAGAAGGAGAGAGAGATAGAGACATAGAACCAGATAGCTCTTCAGAAGGAGAGAGAGATGGAGACATAGAACCAGATAGCTCTTCAGAAGGAGAGAAAGATGGGGACAGAGAACCAGATAGCTCTTCAGAAGGAGAGAAAGATGGGGACATAGAACCAGATAGCTCTTCAGAAGGAGAGAAAGATGGGGACAGAGAACCAGATAGCTCTTCAGAAGGAGAGAGAGATGGAGACGTAGAACCAGATAGCTCTTCAGAAGGAGAGAAAGATGGGGACAGAGAACCAGATAGCTATTCAGAAGGAGAGAGAGATGGAGACATAGAACCACATAGCTCTTCAAAAGGAGAGAGAGATGGAGACATAGAACCAGATAGCTCTTCAGACAGAGAGAGAGATGGGGACAGAGAACCATATAGCTTTTCAGAAGGAGAGAGAGATGGGGACAGAGAAGAGAGAAGCTCTTCAGAAGAAGAGAGAGATGGGGACAGAGAAGAGAGAAGCTCTTCAGAAGAAGAGAGAGATGGGGACAGAGAAGAGAGAAGCTCTTCAGAAGAAGAGAGAGATGGGGACAGAGAAGAGAGAAGCTCTTCAGAAGGAGAAAGAGATGGGGACAGAGAAGAGAGAAGCTCTTCAGAAGGAGAAAGAGATGGGGACAGAGAAGAGAGAAGCTCTTCAGAAGAAGAGAGAGATGGGGACAGAGAAGAGAGAAGCTCTTCAGAAGAAGAGGGAGATGGGGACAGAGAAGAGAGAAGCTCTTCAGAAGGAGAAAGAGATGGGGACAGAGAAGAGAGAAGCTCTTCAGAAGAAGAGAGAGATGGGGACAGAGAAGAGAGAAGCTCTTCAGAAGAAGAGAGAGATGGGGACAGAGAAGAGAGAAGCTCTTCAGAAGGAGAAAGAGATGGGGACAGAGAAGAGAGAAGCTCTTCAGAAGAAGAGAGAGATGGGGACAGAGAAGAGAGAAGCTCTTCAGAAGAAGAGGGAGATGGGGACAGAGAAGAGAGAAGCTCTTCAGGAGAGAGAGATGGGGATAGAGAAGAGAGAAGCTCTTCAGAAGAAGAGAGATGGGGACAGAGAAGGGTGAAGAGACAGAGGTGAAGATAAGGGGTGATGAATATCAGCAGGAAAGATGGAGAGAAAACTGCTTGCTATCTCTTTTTATTTTCTTCCATTGGCTGGATGAGAAAGTGAGAGTGATATAAAGAGGAAGGCAGGGTGGGAGGCACAGAGCGCAGGTAATTAGGGTTCATGAATAATGAAGAAAGGCACTAAGGCAGGCAGGGACACTTCTGGGAACCAACAATTAAGCGGTTAAGCCATATACATTACAGCCACGATGCGCGCACACACACACACACACACACACACACACACACACACACACACACACACACACACACACACACACACACACACACACACACACACACACACACACACACACACACACACACACACACACACCCTAATTTTCCTCCAACCTTATCACCAGATACCTTTTTAATTCATGTGTCGTGCCTGTGAGTTATCACTAAAATGTAATTCACTATGTTATTTTCCTTTCCATCTTGCCCTGCAACCCAAATGTGCTGCTGAAGCCCACACAGAGTTTGGAAATCTTCTTTATTGGATGGCACAGTGTTAATCACATGATTTCTACCTACGCCTCACCGCATCTCTCTGTCCTCTGTCCAGTGACCCAGAAAGCCTTTCCAAGTGGTGCCTCATTCATATCAGTGTAAATGTGTCTAAAGCAGCCTTGTCGTTCGATGGACTATTCCCATGGGTGGCTGAACTCGAAGCTCCACAGCAGTCAAACAGACAGCGGTGGACAGCTATCAGATAGGCCTATGTTAAGACTGCAGGGCTGGCTACAGCAGATGGGCCAAGCCAGACAGTGTACAGATAAGAATAGTCCCGGATCCATCGTGCTCCTATGCCCAGCAGACCTCTGCCTCACACAAACAGACACCCTCTGGCAGACAGGCTCTGGTCCACACAGATGAGTGGAGAGGTCCCAGGTGTCAACTCCCCGCCTACACATTCCCCACGCAGACTGAAGGGCCGTCCCGGAAGACAGGAAGAGGTGCACACGGCCTGATGGAGACGGATGATGACAACAGGAGGAAGGAGGAGGAAACGCGAGCACGCAGGAAAACTGCATTTGTGCATTTATCTCTTTAAGCACGAGACCTTAATTCCACACTGTGGCCTTCAGGTATTGAATGGCACTGTTACTCACTGGAGCAAAACCTCAAAACAAACACACATCACACACACACACACACACACACACACACACACACACACACAGTAAGTAGGCCTAAAATAACCACTCCACACAGATACAAATTGACTTACTCCCTGGGTACATCCCAACAGCACGCTTGAGTCGAGCAGTGCAGTGAATGAAATACCAAGTATGAGACTTTGCATAGTGTTTAACGAACCTACTCACATCTGACATGTTTTGAATATTGATAGCTACATAATATTATTCCATTAACTGAGAGTGTGAAATATATGTTGATTTTAATTGTAATGTGCATGCAGATAGTATCCCAGGCTAGACTGTGTGAAAAAGTGCAGCTACAGATTGAATTATGTTCTATTTCTTCAGCAGAGACGCTATTTGTTTTTACAAAACAAAAGTACATTTATGTTGATTTAGAGTCTGGCCTCTTCCCAGATCTGTATGCCTGTGATAAATCAACCAATTAGAGAACAAACTCTCCCATTGCATTTGACTGCAGCAGTCATGATTAAGGTACAGTACCAGTCAAAAGTTTGGTACGCCTACTCATTCTAGGGTTTTTCTTTATTTGTACTATTTCCTACATTGTAAAATAATAGTGAAGACATCAAAACTATGAAATAACATATACTGTATGGAATCATGTAGTAACCAAAAAAGTGTTAAACAAATCCAAAATATATTTAATATTTGTGATTCTTTAAAGTAGCCACCCTTTGCCTTGAGGACAATTTTGCACACTCTTGGTATTTTCTCAACAAGATTCATGAGGTAGTCACTTTCCACATATGCTGAGTACTTATTGGCTGCTTTTAATCCACTCTGCGGTCCAACTCATCCCAAACCATCTCAATTGGGTTGAGGTTGGGTGACTGTGGAGGACAGGTCATCTGATGCAGCTCTCCATCACTCTCCTTCTTGGTCAAATAGCTCTTACACAGCCTGGAGGTGTGATTTGGGTCATTGTCCTGTTGTAAAACAAATGATTCTAAATAAATCACTGACAGTGTCACCAGCAAAGCACCCCCACACCATCACACCTCCTCCTCCATGCTTCATGGTGGGAACCACACATACGGAGATCATCCATTCACCTAATCTGCGTCTCACAAAGAAATGGCGATTGGAATGCAAAGGGTGGCTACTTTGAATAATCTCAAATATGAAATATATTTAGATTTGTTTAACACTTTTTTGGTTACTACATGATTTCATGTGACATTTCATAGTTTCAATGTCTTCACTATTTATCTACGATGTAGAAAGTAAAAATAAAGAAAAACCCTTGAATGAGTAGGTGTGTCCAAACTTTTGACTGGCACTGGAGTTACAAGATAATGTGGCGAATAAACAGAAATGCACTACTCAGAATATTAAAACACCAGAGCAATAAGGCAGGCATTTTTCAAATGTCCAATACATTACAGATGAGTGTGTGGGTGGGGGCCCTGAATTGCCTGGAGCCATCCAGCTTTGCGTGGGTTGCAGTGTGCCTCTGGTACACCAGTATATGGGAGGGGAACACTGAAAATGAATTACAGACTGACCAGGATGCCTTTCTCTCTGGTGAGAGAACATGAATAGATAAAACATAAGGCAAAACATAAATGAGTTAAGTTATATTGCCTACAGTCCCACAGGTGAGTATGTAGAATATTAACGTCAACAACTAACACATTAGCGCTGTCAAATTATGGTTTTGCACCTGCAGCTGTGGGTGAGGTTTATGAAACACAAATGCATGGGGTTGGCATGGCAACAGGTAGCAATAATGTATCTTCTCTTAAAAAAGTCATGGCCTTCGGCAAGATATCTGTAGTCAGAGCGTGGAAGAGGAAGCAGGAGAGACTAGTGAAATAAAAAAAAGGACTCTCGTATTTCGCTCTCTATGTTTATGTTGTAATCCATCTCATATATTTTAATTGCTATATGAGACAAGTGCTTCAATTTCAATTTCACAAGTACAGTGAAATGCCTTTTTTTGCTCTAAACCCAACAATGCAGTAATCCGTGGAACAAAAATAAGAAATAACAAGGACACAAGAAGCAAGTAAGCTACAGTATATACAGGGCCGGTTCCAAAACAATATTATGGCTCTTAATACCAGTCTATGGATTGGGTAGCTGGAGTCTTTAACCATTTTCCAGGCCTTCCTTTCACACCGCCTGATATAGAGGTCCTGGATGGCAGGTAGCTCGGCCCAGTGATGTACTGGGCTGTTTTTATTTTTTGTATTTTTTTATTTCACCTTTATTTAACCAGGTAGGAAAGTTGAGAACAAGTTCTCATTTACAATTGCGACCCGTTGCCATACCAAGCAGTGATGCAGCCAGTCAAAATGCTCTCAATATTTAGGCTGTATAACCCTTTGAGGATTTGAGTACGTATGCTAAACCTTTTCAACCTCCTTAGTGATTTGGACACAGAGGAACTTGAAAACTCTTGTCCTGCTCCACTGCAGCCCTGCCTATGTGGATGGGGGCGCGCTCGCCCCCTGTTTCCTGTAGCCCAGTGGCCACCAGCAAGTCAATCGTGATCCTAGTCGATCACCAAACATTTCTGGAGAAAGCAAACAAAGTTTTGCGCTCCTTTTTTTCTTGGTGTTGTGCTGTTGGTGTTAGGTGCACTTCATTCAGAAGCCCTGCGCACCGTGTAGGCAGAGTGTTACCATTGTGAACCATTTGATTGGACTGAAAAGACTACCTGGTAGACCCTGTGGCTAAATCGTGTGCGCCTACTGCTCTGTTCAATCAGAGAGCTCAAATCATGGTGCCTACAGCCTCCAAGATGAGTAACTTTTAAAACCATGACGAGAGAGAGAGACTGTCAATGAATAGAGCAAAGAGCTGCTGTTTTTATGAAGCACTGTCAACACTGTTTTAATTAAACAAGACCACAAAACATAAAACGTGCTTCTCCCTACTTCCACTCGCGCTACAGCTGCAATGAATGAGGAGCCTGGTGTATCGATAGCCCTGCGTTTCTATTGTTATTAGCAGCTCGTCGTGTCTATTTTAACATCAAGGAATATTTAACTTTCTCTGGTAATAGGAACAACATGAATTTGTGCATGGGGCAGATGCGGTGTGACTCGAGTTTCGCCATCAGGTGGAAGACAGTGTCCCCTCTCTCTGGTCAGTGTCACCGGATGAAAGGAAGGAGAGAGCAGGGACCGTGAGAGGCAGACCCTCTGCTGCTCTCTCCCTTCCTCCGCTGAGACTAATGCCTTGTTCAAAACAACTGGGAACTCTGAAATCTCTGACTTCCGACTTCAGTGCATTCAAGACAACTGGGAATTTGGAAAAAAAACTAGATCCGACTGTGAAAAATTGTTTTAAAATGTCATCCAACTCGGAACTCCAAGTCGGCATCTTTCTAGAGCTCCGACCTGAAGATTACTGACGTCATGACTTGACCTTGTCTTGAAAGCACCATGACCATCAAATGCAGGTACCATCAGTCCAGTCATATGAAAAAGCAAATTATTTGCAAATTATTTCAATTTATGCTCAGCTGTGCCTCGCAAGTGCAACACCAACTGATCTATTTTGTAATCAAAGCTTGAGTTTTGAAATATAATATGGTCTAATAAGAACAATATTGGTATGCCAAGGATATAGCCAGTCTGCTGTGATAATGTATTAAGCCTACTGCACAAACCTCATTCCTGCAGAACTGTTTTTATTAGGTTAATGTAAAAAAAAAAAAAAATGTAAGTCATGTTTAAAAAAAAATCTGAGCAGTAGATCTCTGCTTGCTTTTTGTCTGCGAAAGTGATCTTGACTCAGAAAAGGTTGGTGACCACTGCTGTAGTCCATGATCAGCTCCTTGGTCTTACTGACGTTGACGGAGAGGTTGTTGTCCTGGGCACCACACTGCCAGGTCACTAGTCTCATCGTCGCCGGTGATCAGGCCTACCACCGTCGCATCATCAGAAAACTTGATGATGGTGTTGGAGTAGTGCGTGGCCATGCAGTCGTGGGTGCCTGGTACTGAACACCTCCCTCTGCAACTGGATCCTGGACTTCCTGACGAGGCACCTCCAGGTGGTGACACATCTACCACGCTGACCTTCAACACGGGGGTCCCTCAGGATTGCGTGCTCAGTCCCCTCCTGTTACACACTGTTCACCCACCACTGCTTGGCCACACACGACTTCAACACCATCATTAAGTTTTCCCGACAACACGATGATCATCAGTGCTTCATTTGTAAATCTGGAGGTGCCGGAACAAAAAGTGAGCCAAAAGGGGGGTGACCTGGGGAGTTCTGAGGACCAAAACGCATGAGAAAAAATAACTTTTGAATAAAGCATTGCATGTATATCATCGCATTTGCGTAGTGGCATAGAGCAGTAGTAGCCTAGGGTCCGGGAAAAATGTGGCCTTTTATAAACGTATTTCATGCAATTCTACATCATTTTGCATGACTGGAGACTTTGGCGGAATCTTTTTTAATAATACAACACAAATGATTGAAATATCAGGCTACTTTGTGTGGAGACATATTGTAGGCTACAATATGAGGAGGAAATTATAGTCCTAAAAATGCTCTCTCTCTCTCTCTCTCTCTCTCTCTCTCTCTCTCAACAACATTTGGAAGTTGATCAAATATTTTGGTAGCAGGAGCCATTTGCATTCCAACCTGTGTTTTCCCTTGATTTTATTTTAAATATTGTGAAAGGCCTGTTTTGCCTGCGTGCTGTTCTTAAATCGCAGATTTGCGGCACGTTCCCGACTATCATGGTCCAAACACACCAACACAGCTGTGAAGAGGGCACAACAATGCCTCTTCCCCCTCAGGCAACTGCTCGGCATCCGACCGCAAGGCGCTATAGAGGGTAGTCCGTATGGTCCAGTACATCACTGGGGCCGAGCTCCCTGCCATCCAGGACCTCTATACCAGGCAGTGTCAGGGGAGGCCCTAAAAATGGTCAAATACTCCATCCACTCAAGTCATAGATTGTTCTCTCTGCTACCGCACGGCAAGCCATACTGGAGTACTAGTGATTATAATGATTATATTGTTATTTCCCCTCATCAATCTACGCACAATACCCCATAATCACAAAGCAAAAAAATGTTTTTTAGACGTTTTTGCAAATGTATTAAAAACAGATCACTGCTGGGTCTTCCTTTGTAATCTGTAATGGACTGTAGCCCCCGACACGTGTGGCACCATGTTAAAGACTGATGACAAACAGCAACCATTTTGGTGTGAGGACCTTATTTTTTTTATTTTTTTTATTTTTTACAGTTAACTGAAGTTGGCTTGCTAACTAGCAAGTGACAAGAACGTTATCCAGCCTGCATAGCAACCATTTTGTTCATAACGGACAACGAGTCCTTTTGCATAGCAACTATGCAAAAATAATTAACGTCTTGGTCACATCTGTAGCAACATGGCCAAAAGAATTTCCATACAAATTTTGGTCCGGATTATATCTTCTGGTGGAAGAATGAAATTGTATGAATTGACTTATCAAAGTAAGGTTAATGAAAATATGTAATTCATTGTTATTTTAATATGTTGGTAACAGTTTGTTTGATGAATTATTGTCTCATCAAACCAGAGCCGTTGTGTCTGTAGATTTGTGTCCCTGAGGAATGGTTGTGAGTGACGAGCTGCATTATGGGTTCACCTGCAGCCCACGGCATCTGAATCACTTTCTCAATGTGCTTCTGGAAGGCTGATGAAAAGGAGCTCCAGAATCCCAGAGGAGTGATGATTAGAGAGAACAAAAGGAAAGCTGGCCCCCTTTTCCTGTATGTAGGTACAAGTAATCTGGTGAGTCTGACTGGGAACCCTCTAAGCCCCATTTACCCAAACTCCTTTTTATGTGAGCTTGCTGTGGGGAGACCAGTCTTAGTCTCTCCGGGTGTTAACTGACTCTGGGGCAGATGAGAGTTTCATGGACACTACCCTGGTATCAGAACTCAGTATCCCTACTCAACTCCTCTCTGCTACCATGCATGCCAGGGCACTAGACGGCCGCTCCATTGGTAGAGAGACACACAGCACAGTTCTCATTAATATGCGGGTATCTGGAAATCACAGTGAGTCAATTCAGCTCCTCATTGAGTCCCCTCACATACCTGTTGTTTTGGGTTTTTCTTGGCTCCAGAAGCACAACACACATATTGACTGTACTACGGGTTCCATCCTGGGTTGGAGCTCGTTCTTCCATTCATACTGCCTAAAGGCGGCACAGCCTTCTCCGAAATGTCTGCCTCCAGGGTTAAGTACGGTCTTGTATCTCTCTGCCCTGCCCGCAGAGTATCATGACTTCCTGGAGGTTTTTCAGCAAGGCTCGTGCTACCTCCCCTACTCCACATCGTCCTTATGATTGTGCTATTGACCTCCTTCCGGGCACCACATCGCCTCGAGACCGGCTATATTCTCTGTCTGGTCCGGACACCAAGGTCATGGAGGAGTACATTGAGGACTCACTGGCTGTTGGGAGCATTCGCCCTTCGGCCTCTCCTGCCAGCGCAGGATTCTTCTTTGTGGGGAAGAAGGACAAGACCCTGAGTCCATGTATTGGTTAACAGGGTCTCAATGACATTACGATTAAAAATCGGTACCCTCTACCACTTCTCTCTTCAGCTTTTGAACCTCTCCAGGGGGCTACTATCTTTTCCAAACTGGACCTTCGAAATGCTTACCACCTTTTGTGGATAAGCAAAGGAGATGAGTGGAAGACAGCTTTCAACAATGCCAGTGGACACTATGAGTACCTGGTTATGCCGTTTGGACTCAACAATGCGCCGCTGTCTTCCAGTCCCTGGTTTTGTTTTTGTCTACCTTGTTTACTCTCGTTTTGCCCAGGAACACATTCTCCATGTTCGTGCCTCCTGGAGAATGAGTTGTTTGTAAAGGCTGAGAAGTGTGAGTTCCATCGCTCCACTATCTCCTTTCTGGGATACATTATTGCTGAGGGGAATGTTCAGATGGATCCGGAGAAGGTGAGAGCGGTGGTGGATTGGCCCCAGCCTACGTCCATGGTGCAGCTACAATGGTTTCTGGGATTTGCACATTTCTATCGCCATTTCATTTGGGGCTACAGCAACGTGGCGGCTCCCCTCTCTGCACTCACCTCTCCCAAGGTACCGTTCACATGGTCTCCTGCAGCGGACAAGGCTTATGGGGATCTAAAGGGGATCTAAAGCAGCGACTGCTGCACCATGGACTGCTCCCATCCTCATCTATCTTGACCCGACTCGTCAGTTTGTGGTTGAGGTTAATGCTTCCGATGTGGGAGTAGGGGTCGTTCTTTCTCAGCGATCCCTCCAGGAACATGTCCCATCGTCTTAACTCTGCGGAGAGAAACTATTATGTTGGGAACCGGAAACTCCTAGCTATTAAGATGGCTCTGGAGGAGTGGAGACATTGGGTGGAAGGGGCGGAACATCCATTTGTGGTATGAACGGATCATAAGAATGTAGAATACCTCCGCACTGACAAGCAGCTCAACCCAAGGCAAGCTCGTTGCGCTCTGTTATTTACCTAGTTAAATTTCACCATCTCCTTACCGTCCAGGGTCAAAAAACAAGAAGCCGGAAGCTCTCTCCCGTCTGTACAGTTCCACTGCCACTCCCTCTGAATCTGAGACCATCCTCCCTGCCTCTTGTTTGGCAGCTTCTGTTGTTTGGGGAATTGAGGCTCTGGTCCGTAAGGCACAGTATTCCCAGTCAAACCCGACTAACCGGTTGTTTGTTCCTGATTCGGCCTGGTCTCAGGTCCTGGAATCAGCTCACTCCTCCAGGCTTACCTGTCATCCTGGTACTCATCGAACCCTGGCTTTCCTCCATCAATGCTTCTGGTTGCCCACCATGGTTCCTGATGTCTCGGCCTTCGTCGCCGCATGCATGGTGTGGGCGCAAAGCAAGACTCTGCGGCAATCTCTGTCTGGCCTCCTACAGCCACTCTCTGTCCCTCATCGCCCCTGGTCCCATATTTCCCTGGATTTTGTCACTGGGCTTCCTCCATTAGATGGCAACACCACCATCCTGACGGTGGTTGACAGATTCTCAAAGGCCGCCCATTTCATCCCTCTTCCAAAGTTACCTTCAGCCAAGGAGACGGCCCAGCTTATGGTGCAGCACGTCTTCCGAATCCATGGACTCCCGGTTAACATTGTCTCGGACCGGGGTCCTCAGTTCTCATTTCTGGAAGGTGTTCTGTGCTCTTATCGGGTCATCAGCCAGCCTGTCCTCTGGGTTTCATCCCCAATCTAACGGCCAGTCGGAGTGAGCCAATCAAAATATGGAGACGACACTCCGGTGTCTTGTTGCCAGTAACCCCACCACCTGGAGTCAGCAACTGGTCTCGGTGGAATATGCCAGGAACACTCTCCCCGGCTCGACTACTGGACTATCCCCCTTCGAATGCTCCATTGGGTATCAGCCCCCGCTCTTCCCGGAGCAAGAAGTGAAGGTCAACATACCTTCAGCCCAGTTCGCCCGCCACTGTCGACGTACCTGGAAAAGAGCTCGGGTGGCTTTTCTCAAGACCACCTCCAGGTATCGTCGACAAGCGGACCGCCACCGGACTCTGGCTCCTCGCTATCGGGTCAGGCAGAGGGTATGGTTATCCACTCGGGACTTACCCCTCCGGGTAGAATCCCGTAAACTTTCCCCCCGTTTCATTGGTCCTTTCCCCATTTCTAGAGTAAATAGTCCCACTGCTGTCCGTCTGCTGTTGCCCCGTACCCTCTGTGTTCACCCTACTTTTCATGTGTCCAGGATTAAGCCCTTGTCTCACAGTCCTCTGTCTTCTATTTCTAGGCCCATTCCTCCCCCCGTGTCATCGATGGCCAGCCAGCATATACGGTGAGATGCCTCCTGAGGGTTCGACCACGGGGCAGGGGTTTACAGTACCTGGTTGACTTGGAGGGTTATATCCCAGAGGAGAAGTGCTGGGTTCCTGCTAAAGACATCCTGGACCCAGCCCTCATCGCCGATTTTCACCGCCGACACCCCGGTCAGCCAGGTATGCGCCAGGTGGCGTCCCTAGAGGGGGGATACTGTCACGCTTGATCTGTTTCACCTGTCCTTGTGATTGTCTCCACCCCCTCCAGGTGAAGCTTGTTTTCCCCATTGTATTTATTCCTGTGTTTCCTGTCTCTCTGTGCAAGTGCGTCTTGTATGTTTCAAGTCAACCAGCGTGCTTTTCCCGTGCTCCTGCTTTTTCTATTGTCTTTTGCTAGTCCTCCCGGTTTTGACCTTTGCCCGTTTCGGGACTCTGTACCCGCCTGTCGGACCATTCTGCCTGCCCTGACCTCAAGCCTGCCTGCTATTCTGTACCTCCTGGACTCTGAACTGGTTTTGACCTTTTGCCTGTCCACGACCATTCTCTTGCCTACCTTTTTGGATTATAATAAATATCAAAGACTAAAACAATCTGCCTCCTGTGTCTGCATCTGGGTCTCGCCTTGTGCCCTTATACTTCTCTGGCTGAGATATTGATAAATCCAAAAAACAGATTTTAGATAACAAATGTAATTAAATCCTTTGTAAATCCGCTCCACAAAGGTCTATTAACTTGGAAGTTCTGCAATCTTCTTCTCCTCTGTCACGTTGGTAACAATGTGACAGAGGGAGACAGGCGCAGGAATGCGTAATATTTTTTTTTATTACGCACAAAATTATGGTGTGCCGTGTACATGTACAAACATGTACAACATGTAGAAAACACAGAGTTGAAACTCAAACAAAAGAGCGAGGAGAACCTCAAATAAATACAAACGCTCACAATGATTAACACACGGGACGAGACCAATAATCATTTGCGCAATCCACAAGGGCACAAAAGCCCAAAACACACAGTACAGGTACTCACACGCACCAACGGACATTGTAACAATAAGGGCACATATATACAAATACAATCGGTTGGAATAGGGGCCAGGTGTGTGTAATGAAAGTTCCAGAGGGATCCATGACATCCTCATGAATCTTATGTCAGATTCCCTTCATATTTTGTATTCAGAGTCATTATTTTGACTCATTTAATGGCTTTGAGAAATACCCTTTTTTACTTCATTCAAATAAATCCACACTGTACCCATAGATGCACATTTGCAAATGATAAAAATACTTTGCAAATATTCTTCACATGAACCATAAGTCAAATTGACTACAGATTTGGTATATAGACTCAATGAATAAGCCTCTAATGAATTTGAGAATGATTAGTTGCTGCATTCAAAGTAACGCTGAAAATATTTAACAAATCGTAACATAGACCATTAGTCAAATTTATCCCATAATTGGTATACACTTAGTGTACAAAACATTAAGGACACCTGCTCTTTCCATGATATAGACTGACCAGGTGATTCCAGGTGAAAGCTATGATCCCTCATTGATGTCACTTGTTAAATCCACTTCCATCAGTGTAGATGATGGGGAGGAGACAGATTAAAGGAGGATTAAGAACTGTAAACGCTGTTTTTCACACTCAACAGTTTCCCGTGTGTATTAACAATGGTCCACCGCCCAAAAGACATCCAGCCAACTTGACCCAAATGTGGGAATCATTGTAGTCAACATTGACCAGCATCTCTGTGGAATGCTTTCGACAAAAACTCAATACATGAAATAATGACTTTAGAAATGATTACCTGCTGCATTCAGAGGTAACCAACCTACAGCACTAGACTAAACTTCACTTGCGTCATTCTTGTGTTATTGAAAGATAAGCATTGTAACTGATTGCACATAAAGAAAGATAGATCAAATCAAAGTTCATTTGTCATTTGCGCCAAATACAACAGCTTACAGTGAAATGCTTACTTACAGGCTCTAACCAATAGTGCAAAAATGTATTAGGTGAACAATAGGAAAGTAAAGAAATAAAACGACAGTAAAAAGACAGGCTATATACAGTAGCGAGGCAATAAAAGTAGCAAAGCTACATACAGACACCGTCTAGTCAGGCTGATTGAGGTAGTATGTACATGTAGATATGGTTAAAGTGACTATGCATATATGATGAACAGAGAGTAGCAGTAGCGTAAAAGAGGGGTTGGTGGGTGGCGGGACGCAATGCAGCCCGGTTTGCCAATGTGCGGGAGAACTGGTTGGTCGGCCCAATTGAGGTAGTATGTACATGAATGTATAGTTAAAGTGACTATGCATATATGATGAACAGAGAGTAGCAGCAGCGTAAAAAGAGGATTTGGGGGGCTTTGGGAGGGGCACACAACGTAAATAGTCCGGGTAGCCATTTGATTACCTGTTCAGGAGTCTTATGGCTTGGGGGTAAAAACTGTTGAGAAGCCTTTTTGTTCGAGACTTGGCACTCCGGTACCTCTTGCCATGCGGTAGTAGAGAGAACAGTCTATGACTGGGATGGCTGGGGTCTTGGACAATTTTTAGGGCCTTCCGCTGACACCACCTGGTGTAGAGGTCCTGGATGGCAGGCAGCTTAGCCCCAGTGATGTACTGGGCCGTACGCACTACACTTTGTAGTGCCTTGCGGTCAGAGGCCGAGCAATTGCCGTACCAGGCAGTGATGCAACCAGTCAGGATGCTCTCGAGGTTGCAGCTGTAGAACCTGTAGATCTCAGGACCCATGCCAAATCTTTTTAGTTTCCTGAGGGGGAATAGGCTTTGTTGTGCCCTCCACGACTGTCTTGGTGTGTTTGGACCATTCTAGTTTGTTGTTGATGTGGACACAGAGGAACTTGAAGCTCTCAACCTACTCCACTACAGCCCCGTCGATGAGAAAGGGGGTGTGCAAGGTCCTCCTTTTCCTGTAGTCCACAATCATCTCCTTTGAGGTTACGTTGAGGGAGAGGTTGTTGTCCTGGCACCACACGGCCAGGTCTCTGACCTCCTCGCTATAGGCTGTCTCGTCGTTGTCTGTGATCAGGCCTACCACTGTTGTGTCGTCTGCAAACTTAATGATGGTGTTGGAGTCGAGCCTGGCCATGCAGTCGTGGATGAACAGGGAGTACAGGAGGGGACTGAACATGCACCCCTGTGGAGCTCCAGTGTTGAGGATCAGCGTGGCAGATGTGCTGCTACCTACCCTTACCACCTGGGGGCAGCCCATCAGGAAGTCCAGGATCCAGTTGCAGAGGAAGGTGTTTAGTCCCAGGATCCTTAGCTTAGTGATGAGCTTTGAGGGTACTATGGTGTTGAACGCTGAGCTGTAGTCAATGAATAGCATTCTCACAGTGTTCCTTTTGTCCAGGTGGGAAAGGGCAGTGTGGAGTGCAAAATAGATTGTATCATCTGTGGATCTGTTTGGGCGGTATGCAAATTGGAGTGGGTCTAGGGTTTCTGGGATAATGGCGATGATGTGAGCCATTAACAACCTTTCAAAGCACTTCATGGCTACGGACATGAGTGCTACAGGTCTGTAGTCATTTAGGCAGGTTGCCTTTGTGTTTTTGGGCACAGGGACTATGGTGGTCTGCTTGAAACATGTTGGTATTACAGACTCAATCAGGGACATGTTGAAAATGTCAGTGAAGACACCTGCCAGTTGGTCAGCATATGCCCGGAGCACACTTCCTGGTAATCCGTCTGGCCCCGCAGCCAAGTGTATGTTGACCTGTTTAAAGGTCTTATTCACGTAGGCTACAGAGAGAGTGATCACACAGTCGTTCGGAACAGCTGATGCTCTCATGCATGCCTCAGTTTGCTTGCCTCGAAGCGAGCATAGAAGTGATTTAGCTCATCTGGTAGGCTTGTGTCACTGGGCAGCTCGCGGCTGTGCTTCCCTTTGTAGTCTGTAATAGTTTGCAAGCCCTGCCACATAAGACGAGTGTCGGTGCCGGTGTAGTATGAGTCAATCTTAGCCCTTTATTGAAGCTTTGCCTGTTTGATGGTTCGTCGCAGGGCATAGAAGGATTTCTTGTAAGCTTCCGGGTTCGAGACCCGCACATTGAAAGCGGCAGCTCTACCCTTTAGCTTAGTGCGAATGTTGCCTGTAATCCATGGCTTCTGGTTGGGGTATGTATGTACAGTCACTGTGGGGACGACGTCCTCGATACACTTATAGATAAAGCCAGTGACTGATGTGGTGTACTCCTCAATGCCATCGGAAGAATCCTGGAACATGTTCCAGTCTGTGATAGCAAAACAGTCCTAGCATCTGCTTCATCTAACCATTGTTTTTATAGACCGAGTCACTGGTGCTTCCTGCTTTAATTTTAGCTGGTAAGCAGGAATCAGGAGGATAGAGTTGAGGTCAGATTTACCAAATGGAGGGCGAGGGAGAGCTTTGTACGCGTCTCTGTGTGTGGAGTACAGGTGATCTAGAATTTTTTTCCATCTGGTTGCACATTTAACAGAAATTTGCTAAAACAGATTTAAGTTTCCCTGCATTAAAGTCTCCGGCCACTAGGAGCGCCGCCTCTGGGTGAGTGGTTTCCTGTTTGCTTATTTCGTTATACAGCTGACTGAGTGCGGTCTTAGTGCCAGCATCTGACTGTGGTGGTAAATAAACAGCCACGAAAAGTATAGTTGAAAGCTCTCTAGGCAAGTAGTGTGGCCTGCAATTTATCACAATATACTCTATACAATATACAATATACTTCAGGCGAGAAAAATCTAGAGACTTCCTTAGATTTCGTGCACCAGCTGTTGTTTACAAAAATGCACAGACCGCCCCCCCTCGTCTTACCAGAGTGTGCTGTTTTATCTTGCCAGTGCAGCTGAATATCCATTGCACGTTGGCGAGAAGTATTGATGGTAACGGCAGCTTTTCCAGTCGCCTTCTCTGGGTCCTGACCAGGCATCCGGCTCTTTGTCCTCTGTACCTGCGTCACTTCCTCTTGCAAATAACGGGGATTTCGGCCCTGTGGGGTGTTTGGAGAATGTCTTGTGCGTCGTCTTTGTTGTAGAAAAAATCTTTATCTAATCCGAGGAGAGTGATCGCTGTCCTGATATCCAGAAGCTCTTTTTTGCCATAAGATACGGTTGCAGAAACATTATGTACAAAATAAGTTACAAATAATGCAAAAACCCACATAATAACACAATTGGTTGGGCGCCCATTAAACTGCTGCCATTTCTTCTGGCGCCATTTTACACGATAGAGTGCTTACTTTGTTATCTAACAGATCTTGTGTCCTTTCTGTCATCCTGTGAACACCCGTTCATTATTACTGCTATTATTGTTTTATCACTATTGTTATTAATCTAAAGGAGCATTAATCTAAACTGATGCTTCTCTTGGTCCTCTGTGAAATGTTCTTCTTTGTATTGCATCACCTAACTGGGCTCTTTTCAAATCAAAGCCTATATATATCATTAATGCAGAGTTAGTGAAGCATCACATCTGGGTTTATAGTATTAATGTGGCTTTAGCATTGAAAGGTTGAGATAGTGCTTGAGGCCATTCTAGGTTGAGGCCATTCTACTGCTCTGTGGGCATGAGGCTAGTGCATTGTAGTGGCAAGGCTGGAAAACATGATACCTTTCTAAGGAGGAGGCTGCTCTGGCACTAGGAGCGAGGAGAAAGTGCATATTAGGAGAAAGTGTATATTAGGCAATAAATTCTAATATTTATCTCTGTACTTCTCCATTTAAAAATGAATGTAAATCTCTTGCGTAGTCCTATGAGCGGTGCTTGTTCCCAATAGACTGTCTGTGTCAGCCATACTCAATGGCCAAGATCGATGATAAATCTCCCACTAGCTCCTCTTTTCTCTGTCCCTGTTCTCTTCCCACACTTTCTTTAGAAAGCTCTCTCCTTTTCTTTAGCGTTTATATTCTCTCCCACATTGTCTGCCCTGTTTGCCTGATGCTAACAGTGTAAAAGCCATACCTTTATTAAGGGTAGATGCAACTGCTTTTCTTTCAACAATTAATGGTTTCTATACACCAAAAACATTCTAAAATGTTAGTCATACATCAAAAGCCCTGTTTTATCAATACTTCTTTATTTTTCATAGATGAAGACAGAATGAGAGAGCAAGCGAGGACCTGCTGAGGCAAAGAGGATGAGAGGAGGGATTTAGGGAACAACTCTGAAACAGAGCCACCTCATAATTACTGTGAGAGAGAGCGAGAGACCGAGGGAGAGACAGAGAGAGACCGATCTGAGGTATGATATAAGATGAGGAATGTAATGAATCTTTACCCAGTTCTCTTCCCTGGCGTAGGAATTATAACCCTCTGTAGTCCCTAATTGTTTAACATATACTGTGGGGGCGAGTGGCTGGGGGAGACTGAGAGATGAGAGATGAGAGAAGAGAGAGAAGAGAGAGAGAGAGAGAGAGAGAGAGAGAGAGAGAGAGAGAGAGAGAGAGAGAGAGAGAGAGAGAGAGGACGTCTAGGGAAAAGGTGATCATGTTAAGGGAGCTATCTCTCCATCTATCAGCAGCCTGTCTTCTCTCTTTCTGCAGTGAAATACAAAATACACCTCTCATCACATACATCTGATGCTGAGATATAAACTATACATTCTCAACTCAGTGAATCTGAGGGGGTGGTAAAGACAAAAGTATAGAGAGATAGAGACAGATGTAATCTGTCTAAACATGTTTGATGTTGTGGTGGCAGGTACAGTAGCCTAGCGGTTAAGAGCGTTGGGTCAGTAACCAAAAGGTTGCTGGTTTGAATCCACGAGCCGACTAGGTGACAAATCTGTCAATGTGCCCATGAGAAAGGCACTTAATGCTAATTTCTCCTGTAAGTTGCTCTGGATAAGAGTGTCTGCTAAGTGACAAAGAAAGTAGAAGTCAGCTCAGTGAAATTGATCTGTGTCATTTCCCTTGTAACATCGCCGCTAAACTGATTTAAAAGCAACAACACACAGAACTCTCTTTTACCACCATTAAAATATCAATTTACAATTATGTGAATAAAGTTCTGTTAATGAGTCCTAACAGCAGACAGCAGATACTGCTGATAGTATTGTGTTAGCAGTATTAACATGGTACAGTAGCTGCAGTGGTAGCAACAATCTCCATGGTAAAGTAGCATAGTAACGGTAGCTTTGGCAGCACAATCCTGTGACGGAGATGAAGTCCCTAGTCCCTAATTACAAGCTCTCGTGAACTGCGACAGAACGTCCAACGTTGTGTTTGAGTTCCATGCCACAATGGCCAAGGGGGAAACGTAAACAAGCCAGAAAAAATAATTGCAGTAGGGTGCGAAATGTACTGTATACGAGGGATGTTCAGTTTCATGCAGAAAAACAGTTGTGGTGTAGAACTGTAGAACCAGTACACTGCTGCATTGGCAATATTCCCATTAGTGTGTGGTAACAGAGTTTTGTGGGTACATGTGTGTTGTTTAAGTGATACTATGTATGTGTGTTTTTTGTAGCATATTACACTCACTGACGTACAAAAGGCGTGGAAGCACCCAGTCAGAGTCAGACACACACAGTAAATGTAGTCTGACAGTGGAAATGTTCGGCTGCTGTGGTGTGCTCTTTAGTAGGTCTCAGTGGGAGCCCATGTGTTTGCATCAGCCTTCCACACTCTCAAATTAAGTCTGTTTCTATCGCTCTCCCTCCATCTCCCTAACGATATGTGGGCGGCTGTCTATTTTTGTCCACACACACACACACACACACACAAACACAAGCTGGGACACGCACAGGCAGTGGTTTGGCTAGCAAAAAAAAAAAGCTTTTACAGAAGAGTCAGTGAGACGTCACACACACCCTGTGTGTAATGACTGAATAGAGCATGCCAGTAAGAGAACACTACACTGCTGCACTAAGGAGGGGTAATGAGACATAAGCTACAGACTGTGACGTTACTGTACACAGATATTATTTGGATCCTCTCCTAAAATACACGGGCAAGAAAAAGAGCAGGACAGAGACAGGAAAGATACAGAGACACAGTCATCAGATCCACAACAGATCTCTCTACACGGTCCTGAAGGCTGAAGTGAGGGAGTGATGGAGGGAGGCATGGAGCAGCTGCTATGGTATGTCAGAGGACCCTGGTGGGTAGCAGGTGAGGAGCTGGGGGTGCAGGTCACCCAACACTGCCTGCTGAGCATGGCCAGGTCTTCAATAACCACAGAGACACAGGACAGGGGTGCAGGGCATCCAACAGTGCCTGCTGAGCATGGCCAGGTCTTCAATAACCACAGAGACACAGGACAGGGGTGCAGGTCACCCAACACTGCCTGCTGAGCATGGCCAGGTCTTCAATAACCACAGAGACACAGGACAGGGGTGCAGGTCACCCAGCACTGCCAGAGACACAGGACTGAGCATGGCCAGGTCTTCAATAACCACAGAGACACAGGACAGGGGTGCAGGTCACCCAACACTGCCTGCTGAGCATGGCCAGGTCTTCAATAACCACAGAGACACAGGACAGGGGTGCAGGTCACCCAACACTGCCTGCTGAGCATGGCCAGGTCTTCAATAACCACAGAGACACAGGACAGGGGTGCAGGTCACCCAACACTGCCTGCTGAGCATGGCCAGGTCTTCAATAACCACAGAGACACAGGACAGGGGTGCAGGTCACCCAGCACTGCCTGCTGAGCATGGCCAGGTCTTCAATAACCACAGAGACACAGGACAGGGGTGCAGGTCACCCAGCACTGCCTGCTGAGCATGGCCAGGTCTTCAATAACCACAGAGACACAGGACAGGGGTGCAGGGGAGACTTGAGAACATGACCCAGTTTTCCACAAACAGTGATTGACTACACGGTAACTCAGAATACTGTATTGTTCTTTTGATGTATTTGTTTCATTGTATTTGTTTCCTGCTCTACTTATGCAGGAGTCGTGTGAAATAGTACACACCCTTTAACATTTCGCCATGGCCCAAAACATTCACAACGGAAATAAAATGAAAATGCAACAAATAAATAAAATAATCTGACTCCTCTTTTCCTGATTTGTGACACCTGATACATCTCCAATGTAATGATGCTTTTGGTTTTGGCAGAGATCTAGATTCGCTCATCACTGCAGCTGCACCTTATGGCGTAAGGATTAGAGGCGATTATGTTTCTGTGCTTTGGCAAAAGACAGCGTGTGTTTGTGATCTGAATGGCCATTTGATCAAACGGATGAAAAAAATAATCACACCGAAAAAGACAATACACTATAAATACTCATCAAAGCTGCCACCATCATGGGGATACATTTCCCCCAGTCAATCTGTAATTCCCTTCATAATGGAAAATAATACAAGAGTTTTGTCTTCATTAGAGATGGCAGAATAATACTTGTTTCATGTGAGATATCCCCTCCCACAGGTGAGGTAATATCATCTGTCAATTAACACAATACGGTGTGTGTATGTGCCTGTACGTACTGTATTGAATGTGTATGTTCGTGTGTGTGTGTGTGTGTGTGTGTGTGTGTGTGTGTGTGTGTGTGTGTGTGTGTGTGTGTGTGTGTGTGTGTGTGTGTGTGTGTGTGTGTGTGTGTGTGTGTGTGTGTGTGTGTGTGTGTATTTCAGTCTTTTGGATGAATCCAGGGTAGAGGATTTGGTTAACACATCAAAAAGACCAGCTAAAATGAGGCAAGATGATTATGTGGATAAGAACTCTGAATGTATTAAACACTATAGCTGCAGTATCTACAGTATGTTATCCCCCATACAGTGTGTGTCCTAACTCATTTAAGTAGCTGGGTAACAGAGTGTAATTGCTATTCCAAATGACTGATAGATGAGAGGCACGGAGGAAATATATGAGTTAATACAGAATAAGAAATAAGGACAGAGGAGCAGAGAGAGATGAAAAGGGAGAAGACAGAAAGAAACCTTTAAGAAATCTACTGTAAAAATGCTGTGCTTTTCACCTCTCCCAAAGATATGGATTGCTTAACAAACCTCTGCGTTATTTTGTTGTGTTCAAATAACTATTATAAACCGGGTAATTTGGGACCTGGATTCTGATTGGGTAAACAGCATTCCAACTGTGTGTATATCAGACGTATACCATGGGTATGAAGAAAAACTACTTGTTTATGGTTATTTTTATGTTGATAACCTGTTAATAATAGCAAAAACCTTGTGTGTTTGTGGTATGAGAACAATATACCACTGCTAAGGGCTGTATCCAGGCCCTCCGCTTCTCTTAAAAAAGATAAATTATAGAAAAATAACAACACAAGGAATAAACGCACAATGAGTAAATGATAACTTGTCTATATACACAGGGTACCAGTAGGCGGGCCTTATTGCTTAACTAGCCCCTGGCCCTGCAACTCAAGTGTGGCGAGTGCGAGTGCGAGTGCGTGTGTGTGTGTGTGTGTGTGTGTGTGTGTGTGTGTGTGTGTGTGTGTGTGTGTGTGTGTGTGTGTGTGTGTGTGTGTGTGTGTTCACTCACGCTGCCAAGCTTACCCTAGTAAAACTGACTATCCTACCGATCCTCGACTTCGGCGATGTCATCTACAAAATGGCTTCCAACACTCTACTCAGCAAACTGGATGCAGTCTATCACAGTGCCATCCGTTTTGTCACTAAAGCACCTTATACCACCCACCACTGCGACTTGTATGCTCTAGTCGGCTGGCCCTCACTACATATTCGTGCCAGACCCACTGGCTCCAGGTCATCTACAAGTCCATGCTAGGTAAAGCTCCGCCTTATCTCAGTTCACTGGTCACGATGGCAACACCCATCCGTAGCACGCGCTCCAGCAGGTGTATCTCACTGATCATCCCTAAAGCCAACACCTCATTTGGCCGCCTTTCGTTCCAGTACTCTGCTGCCTGTGACTGGAACTCAAAAAATCGCTGAAGTTGGAGACTTTTATCTCCTCTCCAACTTCAAACATCAGCTATCCGAGCAGCTAACCGATCGCTGCAGCTGTACATAGTCTATAGGTAAATAGCTCACCCTTTTTCACCTACCTCATTCCCATACTGTTTTTATACTGTTTTTATTTATTTACTTTTCT